>NW_028120831.1:0-1000 GCF_965183815.1 Platalea leucorodia | reverse complement strand
GTTCCTAGAAGAGCCGCAAAGGGCAAATACAGCCCCACATGTGGGGCAAAAATGTCCGTAAGGGCAAGAGCCATGCTCCCATTCAGGGCAAAATTAGCCACAAAGGGCAAAACATCCACAGGTCTGGGGCAACCATGGCCAGAAAAGGCAGAGAAATGCCAATATTCTGGGCAAAACATCCACAGATTTGGGGCAACCATGGCCAGAAAAGCTAAACCCACCCCATATTTCTGCAAAAGTGGCAAGAGAGGGCAAAGCGTCTTCATATTAGGTCCAAAAATGGCCGTAAAGGGCAAAAGCAGCCCCGTATTTCACACAAACTGGCCACAAAGGGCCAACAGCCCCAGCTTTGTTGCCAAACTGGCAATGGGAAACAAAAGCATCCTCATTTGGGGGCAAAAAGGTCCATAAAGGGAAAAGGGTCAAGAATGGCCCAAGAGCCACGGCGGGACCAGATTTGGGTCAAGAATGACCTAAAGATCCATGGTGGGCCCACATTTGGGTTGAGAATGGCCTAAAGAGCCACAGCGGGCCCAGATTTGAGGTAAAATTGGCCATAAAAGACAAAGCCTGCCCAGATTAGGGTTGAAAGGGGCCCAAAGAGTCACAGTGGGCCCAAATTTGGGTCGAGAAAGGCCCAAAGAGCCACAGCGGGCCCAGATTTGGGTCGAAATTGGCCATAAAAGTCAAAGCGTGCCCAGATTTGGGTAGAAAGTGGCCCAAATAGTCAAAGCAGGCCCAGATTTGGGTCGAGAAAGGCCCGAGGAGACACAGCGGACCCAGGTTTGGTAAGAAATTGACCCTAAAGGGCAAAGCGTGCCCAGATTTGGGTCGAAACTGGCCCAAAGAGGCAAAGAGGGCCCAAATTTGGAGCAAAATTGGACCAAAGAGTCAAAGCGTGCCCAGATTTCAGTCAAAAGTGGTCAAAAAGGGCAAAGCATGCCCAGATTTGGGTCGAGAAAGGCCCACAGAGCCACGGCGGGCCCACGTTTGGGTCGAA
>NW_028120832.1:0-1000 GCF_965183815.1 Platalea leucorodia | reverse complement strand
AGCAGGAAGAGCAGGAGGCACCAGGAGGCAACAGGATGAAGGAGGAAGAGGTAAAAGGATACCGCAAGAAGGAATAGTGAAAGCGCAAAAGTAGCCACTAACGAGCACGAGACTGTAATATACAGGAAGGGAAGCAAGGCCTATTGCAAGGACCGGAGCCTGCCAATCAATAGCCAAAACCCATAACACCTTCAAATTCAGTCTAGCACATTCAAATCATGTCTGTCATTGTCTTGAATCCTTTGATCCCCTTGTTTAAGCACCACAAAGTACTGTCATGTACCACACAGCTGCTCGCTGACTCGCCCCACCTTGGTGGGATGGGGCAGAGACTTGGAAGGGTAAAAGTGAGAAAACTCGTGGCTTGAGATAAGAACAGTTTAATAGTTGAGGGAAAATAAAATAGAAAAGCAGTATTAGTAGTAATAATAATATCATAATAACAATACAATAATAATAACCAAAGGAAGTGATACACTACACAATTGCTCACCACCCACCGACCGATGCCCTGAGCAGCGATTGTTGCCCCCCAGATAACTCCCCCAGTTTCTGTACTGAGCCTGACGTCACATGGTATGGAATAGCCCTTGGGCCAGTCTGGGTCAGCCGTCCTGGCTGTGCTCCCTCCCAGCTTCTTGTGCACCGGGCAGAGCATGGGAAGCTAAAAAGTCCTTGACTAGTGGAAGCACTACGTAGCAACAACTAAAACATCAGCGTGTTATCAACGTTATTCCCATCCTAAATCCAAAACACAGCACTCTACCAGCTACTAGGAAGAAAATTAACGCTATCCCAGCTGAAACCAGGACATCCCTCAGGAGAGGGGAGCGAGCGAGCAGCTGGCTGGGGGCTTAGCAGCTACATTATGGAGTTATTTCTATTTTCACTAAAAACAGTAACAGTAGCATGCTCTAACATTTCTTTTCTCCTTCTTGATGATGATATACTTAATTTCTTTACTTTTATTCCTCTCCTTCATTCTTACTTGACAAGACAG
>NW_028120834.1:0-1000 GCF_965183815.1 Platalea leucorodia | reverse complement strand
GGGACGGGGGGGGGACATGGGCATGGACGGGGGGGGACGGGGGGGGGACAGGGGGACATGGGCATGTACGGGGGGACGGACGGACGGACAGGGGGACAGGGGCATGGACGGGGGGACGGACGGACGGACAGGGGGACAGGGGCATGGACGGGGGGGGACGGGGGGGGGGACATGGGCATGTACGGGGGGACGGACGGACGGACAGGGGGACAGGGGGACATGGGCATGGACGGGGGGACGGACGGACAGGAGGACAGGGGCATGGACGGGGGGGGGGACGGGGGGGACATGGGGGGACAGGGGGACATGGGCATGGACGGGGGGACGGACGGACGGACAGGGGGACGGGGGGGACATGGGGACATGGGCATGGATGGGGGGGGGGGGGGACATGGGCATGGACGGGGGGGGGACACGGACAGGGGGGGACAGGGGGATGGATGGGGGGATGGGGGCATGGACAGACGGGGGAACAGGGGGACATGGGGACATGGGCATGGACGGACGGACGGACGGACAGGGGGGACAGGGGCATGGACGGGGGGACGGGGGGGGGGGACATGGGTATGGATGGGGGGATGGGGGGACAGAGGGACACGGGCATGGACGGACAGAGGGACGGGGGGTCACTGGGCACTGACGGGGGCCGTGGGGCGCTGGGGGACGGGGGGGGTCACTGGTGGCCATGGTGGCCGCGGTGGCCCCGGTGGCCGCGGTGGCCCTGGTGGCCCCGGTGGCCGCAGTGGCCGCGGTGGCCCCGGTGGCCGCGGTGGCCCTGGTGGCCCCGGTGGCCGCGGTGGCCGCGGTGGCCGCGGTGGCCGGTGGCTGGAGCGGGCTGTGGCCGCAGGGCGCTGTGCCGGCGCGAGCCGCGCTGCCAGCACTACCTGAGCCTGGACGGGGACGCGGCCCCTCACCCACCCCGGGGCCCTGCGCGCCCTCCTGCGCCAGAACCGGTGCGTGCCCCCCGCTGCCCCCCCGCTGCCCCCCAACTGCCCCCCGC
>NW_028120835.1:0-1000 GCF_965183815.1 Platalea leucorodia | reverse complement strand
CCCCCCATCCGGTACCGGGTCCCCCCCAGGTACCGGGACCCCCCCATCCGATATCGGGACCCCCCCCCATCCGGTACCGGGTCCCCCCCAGGTACCGGGGACCCCCCCATCCGATATCGGGACCCCCCCCCCCCGGGGTCGGGACCCCCCCCATCCGGTACCGGGGCCCCCCCAGGTACCGGGTCCCCCCCATCCGATATCGGGACACCCCCCCTCCCCCCCCGGGGTCGGGGACCCCCCCCATCCGGTACCGGGACGCCCCGCCAGGTACCAGGCCCCCCCCCTCGCCCCCCCCCCCCGCGGTCGGGACCCCCCCCCGCCACGTACCGGTTCCTCAGGGGGTGCCCGGGGGGGCTCCGTGCCCGGGGGGGGGCCACAACCGGGGGGCGACGTCCGCGGGGGGGCCCCCATGGGTGGGGGGGGGAGCTTGGCGGGGGGGGGGCCCCCTGGGGGGAGGGGGGCGCTCCCGTGGGTGGGGGAGGGGGTCCCGTGGGGGAGGGGCTCCCCATGGGTGGGGGGGGGCCCTTTTTGGGGGGGGGGGGGCCGAGAGGGGGCGGGGGACCCCATTGGCGGGGGGGGGGGCCGGGGGTGCGGGGGTCCCTACGGGCGGGGGGGTCCCCACGAGTGGGGGGGTCCCCACAGGCGGGGGGGGTCCCTACGGGCGGGGGGGTCCCCGTGGGTGGGGGGGGGCCCCGTGGGTAGGGGGGGTCCCCACTCGTGGGGGGATCTCTATGGCCAGGGGTCCCCCCGTGGGCGGGGGGGGTCCCCACTCGTGGGGGGGTCTCTATGGCCAGGGGGTCCCCCCGGGGGTGGGGGGGTCCCCATGGGTGGGGGGGGGTCCCTACGGGCGGGGGGGTCTCCATGAGTGGGGGGGTCCCCATGGGGGGGGGGGGTCTCTATGGCCAGGGGGGTCCCCGTGGGTGGGGGGGGTCCCCACGAGTGGGGGGGTCCCCGTCTCCGGGGGGGGTCCCCCAATCCCCCTCCAGCTCCATGGCCACGT
>NW_028120836.1:0-1000 GCF_965183815.1 Platalea leucorodia | reverse complement strand
GGCGCGGGGCAACGCGGGGCTGAGGCGGCGGCGGCGGCGGCGGCGGCAACAACGACGACAACAACAACAACAACGGCAGCGAGCGGAGGAACCGGTAGCGGTTCCGGATCCTCCGGTAGCGGTTCCGGAGAAGGGGGAACGACTTACGGGAACGGGTTGGGAACGGCGGCGGGGCAGGAGGAGACGGCGGCGGCGGGGTTAGGCGAAGCGGGGGCCCGCGGGAGGAGCGGGGGAGGCCGGGGAGGAGGAGGAGGAGGAGGAGGGGGGGCGGCAGCAGCGTTGGGGGGTGGCGGCCCGGGGGGTAGCGGGGCCGGGGGAGCTTCGGGTGTTGCCGCCGCCGCCGCCGCCGCTGCCGCCGCTCCGCATCCGCCTCACGAAGCCGCCGAGGAGTTGGAGGAGGAAGCGGGGTTGGGGGACGGAGACCCGGGGGATTCCGCCATCGAGGACCCGGTGAGTGGGGGGTGGGGTGGGGTGAGGGGCTTGGCGGGAAGTGTGTGTGTGTGGGGGGGTCCTTGGTCACGTGGAGGGGCCCTTGGTCACGTGGGGGGGGTTGAGGGGGGGCCTGGGGGTGGATTTGGGGGGTCTTTGGTCACGTGGGGGGGTGGATTTCGGGGGGGGGTGAGGGGGTCTGGGGGTGATGGGGGGGGTCCTTCGTCACGTGGGGGGTGGATTTGGGGGGGGTCTTTGGTCACGTGGGGGGTCTTTGGTCACGTGGGGGTGGATGGGGGGGAGTTGAGGGGGCCTGGGGGTGATGGGGGGGTGGTCTTTGGTCACGTGGGGGGAGGTTTGAGGGGTCCTTGGTCACGTGGGGGTGGATTGGGGGTGTTGGGGAGGGTCTTTGGTCACGTGGGGGGTGGATTTGGGGGGAGTGAGGGGGCCTGGGGGTGATGGGGGGGTGGTCTTTGGTCACGTGGGGGGAGATTTGAGGGGTCCTTGGTCACGTGGGGGGGGGATTGGGGGTGTTGGGGAGGGTCTTTGGTCACGTGGGGGGTGGATTTGT
>NW_028120837.1:0-1000 GCF_965183815.1 Platalea leucorodia | reverse complement strand
CCCCTGGACCCCCCCTGGACCCCCCCAGGGACCCTCTGGACCCCCCCAGAGACCCCCAGGGACCCCCTGGACCCCCCCTGGGACCCCCCCAGGGACCCTCTGGACCCCCCCCAAACCACCCCAGACCCCCCAGGGACCCCCTGGACCCCCCCGAACCACCCCAGACCCCCCCCAGGGACCCTCTGGACACCTCCTGATCCCCAAGGGACCCCTGGATGCCCCCAGGGACCCCAGCTCCATCTCTAAGACACCCCCAGCCCCCCCCAAACCATCCCAGAGACCCCCAGCTCCTCCAAAGGGACCCTCTGGAGATCCCCAGGGACCCCCAGAGACCCCTCAGGACCCCTAGGACTGTCCCAGGGACCCCTTGGATGCACCCAGGACCATCCCGGACCCCCCAGTTCCCACCAGTGACCCCCCAGAGACCCCTCGGACTGTCCCACAGACCCCTTGGATGCCCTGGGACCAACCCAGACCCCCTCAGTTTCCACCAGTGACCCCTCAGGACCCCCCCCCCCCCAGGGACTCCCCAGACTCCCAGAGCCCCACTGGACTCCCCAGGACCCCCAGGACCCCCCCAGGGACCCCGTGGACGCTCCCAGGACCACCCCAGCCATCCCAGGGACCCCCAGGACCCCCCAGGACCCCCCCAGGGACCCCGTGGACACTCCCAGGACCACCCCAGGGACCCCCAGGACCCCCCAGGACCCCCCCAGGGACCCCGTGGATGCTCCCAGGACCACCCCAGCCATCCCAGGGACCCCCAGGACCCCCCAGGACCCCCCCAGGGACCCCGTGGATGCTCCCAGGACCACCCCAGCCATCCCAGGGACCCCCAGGACCCCCCCAGGGACCCTGTGGATGCTGCCAGGACCACCCCAGCCATCCCAGGGACCCCCAGGACCCCCAGGAGCCCCCAGGGACCCCGTGGACGCTCCCAGGACCACCCCAGCCATCCCAGGGACCCCTCAGGGTGTCTCCCGGGTCCCCTGATCCCCCC
>NW_028120838.1:0-1000 GCF_965183815.1 Platalea leucorodia | reverse complement strand
TATAGGGGGCAGTATAGGGGCTCTATAGGAAGCACTACAGAGGCTCTATAGGGGTCTGTAAAGAAGCTCTATGGAGCGACCCTATGGGGGGGCAGTATAGGGGCTCTATAGGAAGCACTACAGAGGCTCTATAGGGGTCTGTATAGAAGCCCTACGCAGCAACCCTATAGGGGGCAGTATAGGGGCTCTATAGGAAGCACTACAGAGGCTCTATAGGGGTCCGTATAGAAGCCCTACGCAGCAACCCTATAGGGGGCAGTATAGGGGCTCTATAGGAAGCACTACAGAGGCTCTATAGGGGTCTGTAAAGAAGCTCTATGGAGCGACCCTATGGGGGGGCAGTATAGGGGCTCTATAGGAGGCACTACAGAGGCTCTATAGGGGTCTGTATAGAAGCCCTATGCAGCGACCCTATGGGGGGGCAGTATAGGGGCTCTATAGGAAGCACTACAGAGGCTCTATAGGGGTCTGTAAAGAAGCTCTACCCAGCGACCCTATGGGGGGGGCAGTATAGGGGCTCTATAGGAGGTACTACAGAGGCTCTATAGGGGTCTGTATAGAAGCCCTATGCAGCGACCCTATGGGGGGGCAGTATAGGGGCTCTATAGGAGGTACTACAGAGGCTCTATAGGGGTCTGTAAAGAAGCTCTATGGAGCGACCCTACGGGGGGGCAGTATAGGGGCTCTATAGGAGGCACTACGGAGGCTCTATAGGGGTCTGTAGAGAAGCTCTACGCAGCGACCCTATGGGGGGGCAGTATAGGGGCTCTATAGGAGGCACTACGGAGGCTCTATAGGGGTCTGTAAAGAAGCTCTACGCAGCGACCCTATGGGGGGGCAGTATAGGGGCTCTATAGGAGGCACTACAGAGGCTCTATAGGGGTCTGTAAAGAAGCTCTACGCAGTGACCCTATGGGGGGGCAGTATAGAGGCTCTATAGGAGGCACTACGGAGGCTCTATAGGGGTCTGTAAAGAAGCTCTACGCAGTGACCCTATGGG
>NW_028120839.1:0-1000 GCF_965183815.1 Platalea leucorodia | reverse complement strand
CCCCCAACCCCCCCAGGACGCCCCCCAAACCCCCCCACCCCCCCCAGGGCCCCCCCAACTCCCCCCCCCCACTCACTGTCATTGGCGTTGTCAGCCCCGGGCTCGGTGGCGTTTTGGGGTCCCCCGGGGGCCCCCCCCAGGGCGGGGCCGTAGGGTTGGGGGAGGGGCAGAAGCCCCCCTCCCCCCGGCACCAGCTCCGGCCGCGGCCCCCCCGGGCCCCGCTGCTCCGCCTCTGCACCCCGAAAACAGCCCCCCTCAGCGCCCGCGCCCCGACTCGGGGGGCCCCAGGCGGGGGGGGCGGCCCGGAACGGGGGCTGGACCCCCAAATCGGGGGCTTGGACCCCAAAATCGGGGGGTTGGACCCCAAAAGCCCCCAAATTTCCTGGTTGGGCCCCAAAATTGGGGGCTTCAAACCCAAAATTGGGGGCTTGGACCCCAAAATCTGGGGGTTGGACCCCAAATTTGGGGGGTTCAGGCCCAAAATTGGGGGACTTGGTCCCCAAAATCTGGGGGTTGGACCCCAAAATCTGGGGGTTGGACCCCGAAGTTGGGGGGTTGGACCCCAAAATCTGGGGGTTGGACCCCAAAATCGGGGGGTTCAAGCCCAAAATTGGGAGCTGGACCCCAAAATCTGGGGGTTGGACCCCGAAGTTGGGGGGTTGGACCCCAAAATCTGGGGGTTGGACCCCAAAATCGGGGGGTTCAAGCCCAAAAGTGGGGGGTTGGACCCCAAAATCAGGCGGTGGGAGCCCCAAATTTGGGGGGTTGGACCCCAAAATTGTGGGGTTGAACCCCCAAATCAGGGGGTTCGGCCCCAAAATCGGGGGGTTGGACTCCAAAAACCCCAAATTTCCTGGTTGGACCCCAAAATTGGGGGGTTCAAGCCCAAAATTGGGGGGTTGAACCCCTAAATCCCCCCAATTTCCCAGTTGGACCCCAAAATTGGGGGGTTCGGCCCCAAAATCTGGTGGTTGAACCCCAAAATCGGGGGGTTGGGCCT
>NW_028120840.1:0-1000 GCF_965183815.1 Platalea leucorodia | reverse complement strand
GAGGGCGGGGGGGGAGGGGGCTATGGGGGCTATGGGGGGTCTGGGGGGGCTATGGGGGGGCTATGGGGGCTATGGGGGGGCTTGGGGGGGCTATGGGGGGGGCTATTGGGGGCTATGGGGGGGGGCTGGGGGGGTCTGGGGGGGCTATGGGGGGGCTATGGGAGTCTGGGGGGGTCTGGGGGGGCTGGGGGGGGCTAGGGGGGCTATGGGGGGGCTATGGGGGGGCTGGGGGGGGTCTGGGGGGGGCTATGGGGGGGGGCTATGGGGGCTATGGGGGTCTGGGGGGGCTATGGGGGGGCTATGGGGGTCTGGGGGGGCTATGGGGGCTATGGGGGGTCTGGGGGGCTATAGGGGGGGCTATGGGGGTCTGGGGGGCTATGGGGGTCTATAGGGCTCTGTGGGGGGCTCTATAGGGGTTTCTATAGGGGTCTTTATAGGGGGGGCCGCTGGGGAGGGGTCCCCAGGGTGGGGGTTCGCTACAGGGGGGGTCCCTGGGGGGCGTCCTGGGAGGGGGGGGTCTCTGTAGGGGTCCCTATCGGGGGGTGCTGGGGGGGCCCTATCGAGGGGGTCCCCCAGCCCCCCCTCCCCTCCCCCCAGGCCGATGGAGCCGCAGCCGGCGGTGGAGGAGGAGGAGGAGGGGGAGGGGGTCGCCGCCCCCCGGCAGCCCCTCCCCCCCCCCGTGGGGGGTGCCCTGGGAGGGGGGAGGGGGCCCCGGTGCCGGTGCTGGGGGGGGTGGCGGCCCCCGTCCTGCTGCGGGGGGAGACGGAGCGGCTGCTGCGGGAGCTGGGGCGCGCCCGGCCCCTCCCCCGCCTGCCCCACCTCAAGCGGTGTGCGGGGGGGGGCCCGGGGGGGCGGCGCTGCTGCTGTGCCTCGACCCCCCCCCAGGTACTGGGGGCACTGGGGGGGCTGGGAACAGTGGGGATACTGGGGGCACTGGGAGCACTGGGGGAGCTGGGAACAGTGGGGATACTGGGGGCACTGGGAGCACTGGGGGGTGCGG
>NW_028120841.1:0-1000 GCF_965183815.1 Platalea leucorodia | reverse complement strand
CCTGAGGTCCCCATGGGTCCCTTGGGTGCCCCCGGGGTCCCAATGCAAACAAAACCCTGCTGGAACCGAGATGGACCTCAGGAGGTTCCTCACCGCTTGAACCGGGCATGGTGGGAAGGGGGCGGAGCCGCGGGGGAGAAGGTTCCAGAAGCCCCCGCGACGGCTCCTCCTCTGAGGGCCCCGGAGCTGCTGAGGGCCTCCACAGCCTCTTGAGGGCCTCCAGGAGCTTCCTGAGGCTCTTCAGAAGCTTCTTGAGGGCCTCCAAAAGCTCTTTGAGGGCCTTCAGAAGCTTCTTGAGGGTCTCCAGGAGCTTCTTGAGGGCCTCCACAGCTGCTGAGGGCCTCCAAAAGCTTTTTGAGGGCCTTCAGGAGCTTCTGAGGTCTTCACGGCTTCTTGTAGGGCCTTCAGAAGCTTCTTGAGGGCCTCCACAGCTGCTGAGGGCCTCCAGAGCTTCTTGAA
Source organism: Platalea leucorodia (assembly GCF_965183815.1). Taxonomy (NCBI): domain Eukaryota; kingdom Metazoa; phylum Chordata; class Aves; order Pelecaniformes; family Threskiornithidae; genus Platalea; species Platalea leucorodia. The sequence goes on along the minus strand of NW_028120841.1, from coordinate 541 downwards.
GGCCTTCAGGAGCTTTTTGAGGGCCTCCAAAAGCTCTTTGAGGGCCTTTGGGAGCTTCTTGAGGGCCTCTGGAGCTGCTGAGGGCCTCCAAAAGCTTTTTGAGGGCCTTCAGAAGCTTCTTGAGGGCTCCACAGCCTCTTGAGGGCCTTCAGGAGCTTCCTGAGGCTCTTCAGAAGCTTCTTGAGGGCCTCCAGGAGCTTTTTGAGGGTCTCCAAAAGCTCTTTGAGGGCCTTTGGGAGCTTCTTGAGGGCCTCCGGAGCTTCTGAGGGCCTCCAAAAGCTTTTTGAGGAACTTCAGGAGCTTCTTGAGGGTCTTCACGGCTTCTTGTAGGGCCTTCAGAAGCTTCTTGAGGGCCTCCAAAAGCTTTTTGAGGGCCTTCAGAGCTTTTTGAGGGCCTCCAGGAGCTTCTTGAGGGCCTCCACAGCTTCTTGAGGGCCTTCAGAAGCTTCTTGAGGGCCTCCAAAAGCTTTTTGAGGGCCTCCAGAGCTTCTCAAGGACCTTCAGAAGCTTCTTGAGGCTCTTCAAAGCTCCAGGGGTCCTG
>NW_028120842.1:0-1000 GCF_965183815.1 Platalea leucorodia | reverse complement strand
GGGTGGACCGTTTCCATGGTGACGGGAGTGGATGAGTGGTCCATCCCCATGGCAACGTGTAGGGGGGGGGATCCCGTCTCCATGGCAACACATGTGGATGGGTGGTCCGTCCTCCATGGCAACATGTGATGGGGGGGGGGGAAACAGTGCCGTCTCCATGGTGACGTGCTGGGGGTGGTCCATCTCCATGGCAACACACATAGGAGGGGGGGTGTGTGTGATCCCGTCTCCATGGCAACAGACATGGATGGGCGGTCCCGTCTCCATGGCAACACGTGTGTACGGGGTGGAGCGTTTCCATGGAGACACGGGGGGGGAGGCGGTCCATCTCCATGGCAACAGCCATTGATGGGTGGTCCATCTCCATGGCAACAGGCGTAGAGGGGGTGGTCCATCCCCATGGCGACGTGCTGGGGGGGGGTCCCGGTCTCCATGGTAACCCGCGTGCGCGGCCGCCCCCGCCCCCCCGATGACATCACCCCAACGCCGGCCCCGCCCCCCGCCACCTCCCATTGGCCGCTCGCGCCGCCGCTCCCCCTCCCTCCTCCTCCCCCCTCCCACCCCGCGCGGGGGCGGGGCCCGGGCGCCGCCGGACCTCAGGCCGCGCTCCTATTGGCCGGCGCCGCCGTCTGTCAGCGCCGCTCTTAAAGGGACCGCGCAGCGTTTTGCGGCGCCGGGTTGGGGGTGGGGGGGGGATTTCGGTGCCGCGGGGAGGGGGGGGGGGGAACCGGGCGGCGGCCGCGGGGCTCGGGCGGGCCCGGGGCGCGGCGGGGGCCTGAACGGGGGCGGGGGGCGGCGGGCAGCGACCCCCCCCGGGGCCCCCTCCCCGCCGGGCCGCCTCCCTCCGCCGGAGCTGCCGCAGCGCCGCTCGCAGCCCAGGTAGGAGCCGGGCCTGAGCCCCCCCGGGCCCCTCCGGCGCCCCCATCCCCCCCCATCCCCCCCCCCCCCCCTTTGCATCCTCCAGTGGATCCCCATTGCATCCCCCCTGCCCCCACCCCCC
>NW_028120843.1:0-1000 GCF_965183815.1 Platalea leucorodia | reverse complement strand
AGGAAAAGGAGGAAGAAGAACAGGGAAGAGGAAGAGGAGGAGGAGAAGGAGGCAGAGGAAACACCTCCAAATTCACTCTAGAGTGTCAGCACATCAAAATCCTTGGCTGGAGCACCTGCTACACCCATTTGCCCATGAGGAGTCACTAAATCCAAGCCTATTGGTGAAGCCATTACTCACAGGAGTCGTTCTGTGTCCTGGCCATCACTCCTCTCGGGAACAGATGGGAAAGCTCTGGATGACAAAGGCTGTCAGGACGCGCTCCAGAAACAGAAGACCAGTGCAAGAAGATCCCCATCACCTAACCGCATAGAAATAATTCCAGCTCAATGAAATGATTATTGAAAATGAAAACACACAGAACAGCATCCGCCATCAAAACTCTTTCACTGGTAGTTTGAGCTGCTGCAGAGCTGCACGCTGACGACCTTACCATCACTGTCACAGGACCCCAAAAGAAATAATAACTGCCAAAGGGGAACTCTACCCATAGCCCATATCTATCCAGCCTTTAAAAGGTTGAATAGCTCAGCCTACAGCTCTGGAGGTATACACCAGACCACACTTATATCTTGTGTCTACCTACTCGATGATCTGTCCAGAAAGTCAAATCATAATTAGCTTTGAAAGAGAACGAAATGGGAGGGGGAAAGGGGGTGGGGGTGGGGGGGGAGAAAACAAGCAATTGCTGGAGAAAAGGGAAAGTGTAGGCATGCAATTACAAAAGACAGGAGCCGAGTTATCCTGAAGGCCAGCTCAGCCCCGCTCACTTTTGCTGGTGAAAAGCCGCGCAGCTTGGAGGAACAATCCTGACTTTGGTGCTGGGATGCACACAAATGTCAGAGTTCAGGTGTGAAACAGCAGAAAAAACCTTGACACGGCTCCTGTTCACTGTCCTCATACCTGTGTGCTTGCTGTGGCTTCCTCGTTTCCCTGGCGTCCTCCCAGACAACAGGGATGTGGCATCTGTCCAGTCCACAGGCCACGAGGAGAAACAGGT
>NW_028120844.1:0-1000 GCF_965183815.1 Platalea leucorodia | reverse complement strand
GGAAGAGGAAATGGAGTATGCATAGAAAAAGGCAAGTGGAAGAGGGAAGTACTCAAGAGGGTGTAAGAGGAGGGAAGAGGAGGTTTCAGGAGGCTGTGGAGGAGGAGAAGGAAAAAGCGTCATGAGGCAAGGGGCATCAAGAGGAGCAGGAAGAGGAGGAGGCAAGAGAGAGCAACACGAAGGCAGAAGAGGGTAGGAGAGTGTCGTGGTTTAACCCCAGCCAGCAACTAAGCATCACGCAGCCGCTCGCTCACTCCCCCACCAGTGGGATGGGAGAGAATCGGAAGGGTAAAAGGGAGGAAACTCGCGGGTTGAGATAAGAACAGTCTAATAATTGAACTAAAATAAATTAGAACAGTTAAATAGGCAAAGCAAAAACCGTGCACGCAAACAAAACAAAACAAGGAATTCATTCACTACTTCCCATCGTCAGGCGGGTGTTCAGCCATCCCCAGGAAAGCAGGGCTCCATCACGCGTAATGGTTACTTGGGAAGACAAACGCCATCATACCCAATGTCCCCCCCCTTCCTTCTTTTTCCCCCAACTTATATATACTGAGCATGACGTCATATGGTATGGAACAGCCCTTGGGCCAGTCTGGGCCAGCCCTCCCCCCGGCTGTGCCCCCTCCCAGCTTCTTGTGCACCTGGCAGAGCAGGGGAAGCTGAAAAGTCCTTGACCAGTGTGAGCGCCACTTAGCACCTATTTAGAGACAGCTTAGCACTACTTAGCAAGAACCAAAGCATCAGTGTATCATCGACATTGTTCTCATCCTAAACCCAAAACACAGCCCCATACCGGCTACCAAGACGAAAATTAACTCTATCCCAGCTGAAACCAGGACAGAGAGAAAGAAGGAGAAGGAAGCACGAGGAGGCAAAGGGAGGCAAGAGGATTTTAGAGTAGGACACAAGGCAAAAAAGTAGTAAGCACAGGAGGCAAGAAAAAGGAAAAGGTGGAGGGAAGAGGTGGGAAGAGGAAAGAAGATGGAATTGGAGG
>NW_028120845.1:0-1000 GCF_965183815.1 Platalea leucorodia | reverse complement strand
GAAGATCAAACGGACACTGCAGCCTGACCAGCTGCAAACTTTTTATTCTAGAAAAATAAAATCCATGGCTTCTTTTCTCCTTTCAAGATACATGAAGGCATTCCTGCTGATCTGTATGTTTGGCTTAGCTCTGATACAGATCAAATAGCTAGTAGCTCATTTCAAACTCTTATATTTAAGAGGACGGTATGTTTACATTATTTATTATGAGTCTCAAAACATGTTCATTTCAAATAAATTGCATACTGTGTCACTGTGTAATGTTTGCTTAGCCTTGTACATCACTTGAAAAAAGAAACAGATGCTTTTAAAACTAAGAGTCAATTTTCACAATGTTTTGGTCATTGTTTGCTTAGAGCAATAATACTACTGATGTGGCTTCCCATAGCCTTCGCGATTTCCATACAATTACGGATTTTCTGCTACCTGTATCACCAGAATACAAAAGCATGCCTCCTTCCACTGCATGGTCTTAACAAACAAATCCGAAGTTTTCATAAAAGATTACTGAAAATAACTTTTTAAAAAAGCAATTAAGTTAAAGACAAATGTTCCTTAAATTTCCCCAATTTAATCCAAACTGGTAGCATTACCACTAAATGAATATCCACTACCAGCAACTTTAATGATGAAGCACAATTATTTCAATCAGAAATTCACCTTCCACTTGATGATGCTTCTTGCAAATTTCAAAACCACAAGATTTTAAAAAGAAAATCTCTGTAAAATTTATGTTTCTGAAGGCACATATAGCTAATTTATACAGGCAGCCTTCTGTTTAACAGATTGCCTTGGCAAAATACTTTAAAAGCACTTTGAAGATTTATTAGAAATAGTGGTGCACTATTAAGAATAATTTTGTCACACAGGCCTCCACAACATTTGACAGTGTTACCCCAATGGAAAACCAGAAAGGGGCAGCAACGCGTGCAGTACCATCCTCCAAGCACTTTGGCAGGATCTCACTTTGGCAGAGTTTGTAGTAGCAACTATTGCCCCA
>NW_028120846.1:0-1000 GCF_965183815.1 Platalea leucorodia | reverse complement strand
GCCACTAATGATCACGAGACTGTAATATACAGGAAGGGAAGCAAGGCCTATTGCAAGGACCGGAGCCTGCCAATCAATAGCCAAAACCCATAACACCTTCAAATTCCGTCTAGCACATTCAAATCATGTCTGTCATTGTCTTGAACCCTTTGATCCCCTTGTTTAAGCACCACAAAGTACTGTCATGTACCACACAGCTGCTCACTTACTCACCCCACCTTGGTGGGATGGGGCAGAGACTTGGAAGGGTAAAAGGGAGAAAACTCATGGGTTGAGATAAGAGCAGTTTAATAGTTGAGGGATAATAAAATAGAAGAGCAGTATTAGTAGTAATAATAATATCATAATAACAATACAATAATAATAAACAAAGGAAGTGATACACTATACAGTTGCTCACCAGCCACCGACCGATGCCCTGAGCAGCGATCGCTGCCCCCACAGACAACTCCCCCAATTTCTATACTGAGCATGACGTCATATGGTAATGAATAGTCCTTTGGCCAGTCTGGGTCAGCCGTCCTGGCTGTGCTCCCTCCCAGTTTCTTGTGCACCTGGCAGAGCATGGGAAGATGAAAAGTCCTTGACTAGTGGAAGCACTACTTAGCAACAACGAAAACATCAGTGTGTTATCAACATTATTCCCATCCTAAATCCAAAACACAGCACTCTACCAGCTACTAGGAAGAAAATTAATGCTATCCCAGCTGAAACCAGGAAATCCCTCAGGAGAGGGGAGCGAGCAAGCAGCTGGCTGGGGGCTTAGCGGCTACATTATGGACTTATTTCTATTTTCACTAAAAACAGTAACAGTAGCATGCTCTAAAATTTCTTTTCTCCTTCTTGATGATGATATACTTAATTTCTTTACTTTTATTCCTCTCCTTCGTTCTTACTTGAAAAGACAGCTATAACTTAACAGAATTTAGCCCTTGGCATGAAGTTTTTAGAACAATGGTTTTTCTCTCATTGCAAGCTCTTTGTTATCATTTCATGGTAA
>NW_028120847.1:0-1000 GCF_965183815.1 Platalea leucorodia | reverse complement strand
GATACTGGGACTGGGACGGGGCCACTGGGATGGGGATGGGGACACTGGGACGGGGATGGGGACACGGGGACGGGGACATGGGGATGGGGATACTGGGACTGGGACGGGGACACTGGGACGGGGATGGGGACACTGGGATGGGGACACGGGGATGGGGCGGGACACCGGGACAGGGACACCGGGACGGGGATGGGGACACTGGGATGGGGATGGGGACACTGGGATGGGGACTCTGGGATGGGGATACTGGGACTGGGACGGGGACACTGGGACGGGGACACCGGGACAAAGAGGGGGACACTGGGACTGGGATGGGGACACTGGGGTGGGGACACTGGGGTGGGGACAGCGGGACACCCCCAGACCCACACGTCCCCCCCGGGGCTCCCCGCACTGTCCCTGCCACAGCCCCCCCTCCCCAGGGGTCCCCAAGGGTCCCCAAGATGTCCCCAAGCATCCCCAAGATGTCCCCAAGCGTCTCCAGGGGGTCCTCAAGATGTCCCCAAGGGTCCCCAGGGGTCCCTAAGCGTCCCCAAGGGTCCCCCAAATGTCCCCAGGGGGTCCCCAAGTGTTGCCAAGGGGTCCCCAAGCATCCCCAAGATGTCCCCAAGTGTCCCCCAGGGGGTTCCCAAGGCTCCCCAAGCGTCCCCAAGATGTCCCCGAGTGTCCCCCCAAGTGTCCCCAAGTGTCCCCAAGGGGTCCCCAAGCATCCCAGGGGGTCCCCAAGATGTCCCCAAGTGTCCCCCAAGGGGTCCCCAAGGGGTCCCCAAGGGTCCCCAAGCGTCCCCAAGTGTCCCCAGGGGGTTCCCAAGGGTCCCCAAGCATCCCAGGGGGTCCCCAAGTGTCCCCAGGGGGTTCCAAGGGTCCCCAAGCGTCCCCAAGATGTCCCCAAGATGTCCCCAAGTGTCCCCAAGGGGTCCCCAAGCATCCCAGGGGGTCCCCAAGATGTCCCCGAGTGTCCCCCCAGGGGTCCCCACCTGCCAGGTTGAGCTCGGCCAGG
>NW_028120848.1:0-1000 GCF_965183815.1 Platalea leucorodia | reverse complement strand
GAGAAAACCCATCCCATCCCTCGGCAGCCATCCCTGGGAAGCGCCGGCTCTGCCCTGGACCCACCTCTCCCCAGCGCCTCTTTCTCTTTCGCTCTCTCCTCTCCCGGCTCGGAGCGGAGCCCAGCAGCTCCAATCGCGCTCCTGCCTCCTCAGCTCTTACTCTTGCTTTTTTTTTTTTTTGGCTTTTTTTTTGTCGTCGCGGTTGTTTGTTTATTTGTTTATTTGCTCAATTTGCACCTGAGAAGCTCCAGTGGCTTAAGCCGGTGAGAACTTGTGCCATTCGCTGCTCTGCAGCCTAGAGTCACTTTGATTGCTCATTAATTATTATGCAACCGAGAAAGGGGGGAAGAAGGGGAAAAGAGAAGGGGGGGAAAATAAATCGAGGAGGGGGGGTAAATGGATGGAGGAGAGGGTGGGGGCGAGGGGAAGGAGCGAGGAGAAAAGGAGGGGGAGAGAGAGAAGGGGGGGGGGGGGGGAAGCGACAAGTTGCTAAAGAAATTCCGCACAAACCTTGGTGGAGAAGCAGTATGTGACCCAGGAGGGATGAAGCTGAAAGTGCTTGATCAGATCAGATTGTGCTCGCTCGCTCGCCCTATTTTTTTCCCTATTTTTTTTTTCCTCCCTCTCTTTTTTTTCCCCCTTTCTTTTTTTTTTTTTTCTTTTTTTTCTTTTTTTTTTTTTTTTTACAGGGAAGGCATTCTTTCTGAAAGGAGCAGGATGGCGCCAGCCGGCTCAGTGCTTACAGACAGCTGTGGCGAGACGCAACTTAAGGAGGTTCCAGTGTCATAAGCCCGGGGGAGGCGGAGCCTGTCCCCGCCTGAGGAGGGGACCGGCGGGGCGCACCGGCCGCCTCCGCGCTGCCCCCGCGGGAACCCCCTTTTACCAACTTATTTTAGTTATTTTTTTTCTTAATTCTCCCTTTTTAAGGAGGAAAATAAGTTTTCCCGCTGGTCGGGAAACTCTGCGAGTGGCCACTCCGGGAGGTCGTGCGTCCTCCTGC
>NW_028120849.1:0-1000 GCF_965183815.1 Platalea leucorodia | reverse complement strand
AAACTATTGCTTAATAAAGGATGTAACACAGTGATGGTTAAAACATAAAGGTTCTTATTCTGTTTGAATTAGTCTTCAAATGTTTGTCTAAAATATTCATACCTTTCACTTTACAAAACTGGACATAAAATTTCATTGAAAACCTTTTCCAAATGACTACATATTAAAGCCATTCCTCTAGTCAGAATGATTGCATACATATATGTTAGCGTCTGCAGGTGTCTGTGTGTACATACATATACCCACAAAGTTTTTGTCAATTCTAAGGGTTTTGAAACCCAGAATCAAAATTCCTCAGGTTTTTGGTGAGAGTCACCTCATCTAATTTTAGATATTTAGAGGTTTATTCTCGCATTTAAATTAGGGTCTCAGATTTCTCAGTATTTAATGGAGATGAACACTTTCAGAATCCCCCCTTTCTTTTTTTAGATATATTTTAGAATATTACTATGAATCCCTAGTCTAATATGGAGACAAATTTTTATAGACACTAACTTTGTGATTTGAGGTCAGAACTAGTTCTTATATAATCCACAGATAAGTGTAGTAAATTTCAGATGAGGTTCCGGTCATCCTAAAGTAGACACCTAGGTTTGCTTAGATGTATCATATGCTAAACTGTTAACTCTATTGATCAGATTCCTACTGATTATAAAAGCAGCCTGATCTAGCTAACATGTAGACACCTTCAATTTGAACTTCTAAAGCCAGATAATATTTATTTTACTATAAAAGTACTACTCACTCTCCCTAAAGTATAAAGAGAGCCCAGAGTAATTTGAATACTAATTTTCTACTATAGTATGAATCTGTGTCTTAGTCTGTTTGGAAACATAAGATTGAAGCATCATACAGCTCACTGATAAGACAAGGAAATTCTGTCATGTTTCATCACTTAACATATAGGGTAGAGAGATTTAAAAATTAACCTGGATTCTAAGTGAAAAAATGTGGGATTGCTGAGGGAAAGACAGATGAGCACCCTAAATGTGAATTTCCT
>NW_028120850.1:0-1000 GCF_965183815.1 Platalea leucorodia | reverse complement strand
AATCAGGGGCGGGGGCGCCGCCATGTTGGGCAGGCGGCCGCCGCGCGTGCGCCCGCCCCGTTGCCACGGCGACCGCGCCCCCCCCCCCCCCCCCCAGCCTCTGATTGGCTGAGCCCGGCGGGAGGCGCGAAAGCAGCGGCGCCGCGTGCCTCCGCCCCGCCCCGCCGGTGACCACGCCCCCTTCGGTTAACCACGCCCCCTCAAACCCCGCCCGTTCTCCCTTAACCACGCCCCCTTTTCCCGCTTAACCCCTCACCCCTCGTGACCACGCCCCCTCGTCGCTTAGCCCCGCCCACCCCATCGTAGCCACGCCCACTCCGTGCAAACCCACGCCCCCCGTAATAACCACGCCCCCGTAATCACGCCCCGGTTAACCCCGCCCACCTCCTCATAACCACGCCCCTTCCGGTAACCACGCCCCCATCGCCGCGTGGCCACGCCCTCCTCGTAACCACGCCCCTGTTTAACCCCGCCCATCGCCTCGCTTAACCACGCCCCCTCCCCTTCAACCCCTCCTGCTCCCCCTTAACCACGCCCCTCCTCTCCAAGCCACGCCCATCTCCGCTAAACCACGCCTCCATCCGCTTAACCACGCCCCCATAGCGGCAGCCCCTCATAACCACGCCCCCCCGCCGCTTTAACCCCGCCCACCTCCCCACAACCACGCCCCCTCCCCCTCAAACCACGCCCCTCCCCTCATAACCTCGCCCACCCCCTCATAACCTCGCCCATTGCCTCATAACCCCGCCCATCGCCTCATAACCCCGCCCCCTTTCCGCTTAACCACGCCCCCAAGAAACCGCGCTCCTCATAACCACGCCCCCTCCCGCCTTAACCCCGCCCATCTCCTTGTAACCCCGCCCCCTTACAACCCAACGCGCCTCGTAGCCCCGCCCCCTCCACGCAACCACGCCCCCTCCACATAACCACGCCCCCTCACAACCCCACAGCGCCTCATAACCCCGCCCCTCCCCTCGTAACCACGCCCCCTCCCGGCAAA
>NW_028120851.1:0-2000 GCF_965183815.1 Platalea leucorodia | reverse complement strand
CTACCCCTACCCCTACCCCTATCCCTACCCCTACCCCTACCCCATCCCTACCCCTACCCCTACCCCTACCCCTACCCCTATCCCTACCCCTATCCCTACCCCTATCCCTACCCCATCCCTACCCCTATCCCTACCCCTACCCCTACCCCTACCCCTACCCCTACCCCTATCCCTACCCCTACCCCTACCCCTACCCCTACCCCTATCCCTACCCCATCCCTAGCCCTACCCCTACCCCATCCCTACCCCTACCCCTACCCCTACCCCTACCCCTACCCCTATCCCTACCCCTACTCCTATCCCTATCCCTATCCCTATCCCTATCCCTTTCCCTATCCCTATCCCTATCCCTATCCCTATCCCTATCCCTATCCCTACCCCATCCCTATCCCTATCCCTATCCCTATCCCTATCCCTATCCCTATCCCTATCCCTACCCCATCCCTATCCCTATCCCTATCCCTACCCCATCCCTATCCCTACCCCATCCCTACCCCATCCCTATCCCTACCCCTACCCCTACCCCTATCCCTACCCCTACCCCTACTCCTATCCCTATCCCTATCCCTATCCCTATCCCTATCCCTATCCCTATCCCTATCCCTATCCCTATCCCTACCCCATCCCTATCCCTATCCCTATCCCTATCCCTATCCCTACCCCTATCCCTATCCCTACCCCTATCCCTACCCCTATCCCTATCCCTATCCCTATCCCTATCCCTATCCCTATCCCTATCCCTATCCCTATCCCTACCCCATCCCTATCCCTATCCCATCCCTATCCCTACCCCTATCCTTCCCTGCCGTCTTGTTCCTGTCCTGCCCCTGCCCCATCCCCGTCCCCATCCTGACCCCGATCCTGGTCCCAGTCCCTGCCCCATCCCCATCCCCATTCCCGTCCCCATCCCCATTCCCGTCCCCATCCCTGTCCCGTCGCCGTTACAGCGCTGTCCTGGTTCATGAACAACTCATCGTTACCTAGCAACGGTTGTCAGTGTTACCTAGCAACAGGTGTCAGTGTTACCTAGCAACGGTTGTCCCTGGTCTAGCAATGGTTGTCCCGGTCACCCAGCAGCCGTTATGGCTGCTGTCCCACCCCAGGTAACCCTCAGCGCCGGGGCCCTGTCCCCCCCCGCACCCCGCACCCCCGCGGGACCCCGGCCCCTGGGAGGACCCTGCACCCCACCGTGACCCTGTGCCCTGGGGGGACCCTGTGCCCTGGGGGGACCCTGCACCCCGGGGGGACCCTGTGCCCTGGAGGGACCCTGCACCCCTCTGGGACCCTGTGCCCTGGGGGGACCCTGCACCCCGGGGGGACCCTGTGCCCTGGAGGGACCCTGCACCCCTCTGGGACCCTGTGCCCTGGGGGGACCCTGCACCCCGGGGGGACCCTGTGCCCTGGAGGGACCCTGCACCCCACCAGGACCCTGTGCCCTGGGGGGACCCTGCACCCCGGGGGGACCCTGTGCCCTGGAGGGACCCTGCACCCCACCAGGACCCTGTGCCCTGGGGGGACCCTGCACCCCGGGGCGACCCTGTGCCCTGGAGGGACCCTGCACCCCACCAGGACCCTGTGCCCTGGGGGGACCCTGCACCCCGGGGCGACCCTGCACTCTGCTGGGACCCTGCACCCCGGGGGGAGCCCATCCTCCAGCAGGACCTGGTCCCTGGGCAGGACCCCGTGGCATCACAGGCCCCTGCGTCCTGGGGGGACCCAGTCCCCCAGCAGGACCCTGTGCCCCAGCAGGACGCTGCGGCACGGCAGGACCCGCTCCCCCGGCAGGCGGCCGCCACCGCTGCAACCGGCACTCGAGGCGCTCGACGCGCAGCACCATCTTGAAGGCGCTGGACTCCAGCTGGGCCAGCAGCCGGGCCGCCCGGGTCTGCAGCCCCTCCAGGGCCATCTCCAGCGCCTGCACCCGGCGCTCGGCCTCCTCTGCCGCCGCCGCCGCCGCTGCCTCGGCGTGCACGTCCAGCTTGCCCATGCGCAGCAGGAGC
>NW_028120852.1:0-2000 GCF_965183815.1 Platalea leucorodia | reverse complement strand
TGTCAGGGGTGTCTGTCACACACCCGCCCTGAATGGGAATTGCTTTCCTGTAGGTGCTGTGCTCTCCCTGCCAGCCCTGGCGTCTCAGGTTGCTCTGTGGGCCTGGGTTTGAAAATTCCGGACACCCGGAATTCTGTAAGGCAATGTGGGGATGAACATGAGGCAACTGCCAACACAGTGAGTGGAGACCTAGTAAATACACCTCATGGAGAAGAGAAAGAGAGAGCCTGAGCTCTCCCTACGGCACATGACTCCATTCCATCATAGGAATACCTCCATAGGCCACCCTGAACATAATGAGTAGGGACAGGTTCAGTTGCCCTTAATTTGGGCATCAGCTGTCATTTTAGTTGTTCAAAGGAAACTCCCAAGAACCTCCAAGAAGATGCTGTCAGTGTCTGATGTTGTCCTGTCTCTACATCTGCCAGCACCTATCTTCAATCCCTCTCTATTGCCTGCATGTATCTTTGACCACCTCTAGCACCTCAGCTGTGACCACACATTTGCACCTGAACAGCTCACTCCTGGCCTCCACCACCATTAATTACCATGGGAGCTGAGGCAAGGAGCTCACACGCAGGTGCCTCTTTAATGCCCACCTGAAGAGAGGCAAGAGGAATCCCACCTCCTGTGGGTTGGTGGTGTACATGGGAGGGAGCAGAGTCCCCTGCCAGCCCCAGGACTACAAACCATGGAGAGGATGCCTTGACTGACTCAGTTGCATCCCTTCCCTCAGCAGGGGTAAAGGAGAGCCCTGTCTCATGTCCTGTCTAATGATGGGCCAAGAAAAGTTGATATTTGCACCTAACTCTGTCTCTCAGCAGGGAAATGACACTGCTGGAAAGAAGCATCTCTCCCCAGCTGAGGGAGGGAACATCAGCGATGCCTTCAGCCTGTTTCACAGCAGGTTGCCCTGGAGCCCCAGGGACAAACCAAGGGAGCCCAGAGGGGGCAGAGAAATTGCCACCTAGGGCTGGTCCTCTGCTGCTGAGCTGGGCTGGGCTCCTGGGACACAGGGAGCTCATGGGAAACAGCTCTGCCCAGGAGCAGCAGCTCTGCAAAGTGCAGCAGGGCTGAGGGCACTGCCTGCAGGCACCAAGGGGAGAGGAGCAGGGCAGGGAAAGCTTAAAGGCAGTCTGGGGTGTAAGGAAAGTTGAGAGCTCACTGGGGGAGAAATCTTCACAGCCCTCTACGTGGTAAGTACCTGCAGGAAGGGCAATGTATCTGCAGCTGGTGGAAAGATCTCCAAAAGCTGGCGCATCCCACAGTCAGGAGGACTGCTCCAGTTTGTCTGGTGTAGAGGAGAAGGACGTGCTGCACAGCAGGGCTTCCCTGCTGCACCCTCAGAGGGACAGGGCATCACAGCTGCCTTCTCCCAGGGACAGCTGCAGGGGGTGACTCTGTGTGTGCAGCCAGGGGTGCCCGGGGCTGTCCTTCAGAGCAGGGTCCCTGTGCCCCAGGGGGCTGTGTGCCGGGGCAGGGACTCTGCTGCCTGCCAGGGTCAGCACTCAGCCTCCCTTGGCAGCTCCCCACAGCACTGCGGAAAGAAGCTGTGGGTGGAAGGAACATCTTCTGGCAGGGCAGGGTCCTTCTGTTGTCGAGAGGGTGCTGCGTGGGTCAGGGCTGCTCACAGCTCCAGATCACCACCAGGAAACTTCCAAGGGGCTGTTTCAAGGGGAAGGTCAAGGCAGAGTTTGCTATAAAGAGATTTCCCGAGCCTGTGTTTTCAGTGCCCTACTCTGAGGGCAGGGAACAGGAGCAGGGGTGGGGCTGGGGAAGGAAAAGAGAAATAGAAAAGGACCTGTCAAGTTTGGACAAGTCTTTGAGACTCCTGAGCTGTAACTTGGAGTGGCCAGTAGGTCATCTAACAGCCTCCTAAAGTGCCTTCAGCCCCTCCTCTGCCTAGGGACAGCACCAGCATCACCTCTGCTGCACCATCAGGGCTGTTCTGACCTGCCCTTCTGAACCTCCCGACAGGAACATGTGCCCAGCCAGTGCCC
>NW_028120853.1:0-2000 GCF_965183815.1 Platalea leucorodia | reverse complement strand
ACGGGGGGCCGTGGGGACATGGGGGGGACACGTGGGGACACGGGGGGGCCATGGGGACATGGGGGGGACACGTGGGGACACGTGGGGACACGGGGGGGCCGTGTGGCAGGGGAAGGGGGGGACACGGGGGCGGTCACGGCTCCACGCCCCACCGGTGTCCCCTCGGGACGCGGCTGGTGTCACCTCGGGAGGGGGTGTCCCTCGTCCTCATCCTCCCGCCGTGTCCCCTGTCCCCCCGCCACCCACGGTCCTGTCCCCCCGCCGTGTCCCCATGCCCGTCCCGTGTCCCCAACCATGTCCCCACGTCCCCTGGCCGTGTCCCCAACCATGTCCCCGTGTCCTTGTCCCCATCCCATGTCCCCTGCCCGTGTCCCCATGCCCGTCCTGTGTCCCCAGCCATGTCCCCACGTCCCCTGGCCGTGTCCCCATGCCCATCCCATGTCCCCACATCCCCCGGCTGTGTCCCCATGCCCATCCCTTGTCCCCAGCCATGTCCCCATGTCCCCTGGCCGTGTCCCCATGCCCGTCCCTTGTCCCCAGCCATGTCCCCACGTCCCCTGGCCCTGTCCCCATGCCCATCCCATGTCCCCATCCCATGTCCCCATGCCCTGGCCATGTCCCTGTCCCCATCCCACGTCCCCTGGCCGTGTCCCCATGCCCGTCCCATGTCCCCACATCCCCTGGCTGTGTCCCCATGCCCATCCCTTGTCCCCATCCCATGTCCCCACATCCCCTGGCCGTGTCCCCATGCCCGTCCCTTGTCCCCAACCATGGTTCCATGCCCTGGCCATGTCCCTGTCCCCATCCCACGTCCCCTGGCCGTGTCCCCATGCCCATCCCGTGTCCCCACGTCCCCTGGCTGTGTCCCCATGCCCATCCCTTGTCCCCAGCCATGTCCCCACGTCCCCTGGCCGTGTCCCCATGCCCATCCCGTGTCCCCACGTCCCCTGGCTGTGTCCCCATGCCCATCCCTTGTCCCCAGCCATGTCCCCACGTCCCCTGGCCCTGTCCCCATGCCCATCCCATGTCCCCAGCCATGTCCCCATGCCCTGGCCATGTCCCTGTCCCCATCCCACGTCCCCTGGCTGTGTCCCCATGCCCATCCCTTGTCCCCAGCCATGTCCCTACATCCCCCAGCCGTGTCCCCATGCCCATCCCATGTCCCCATGTCCCCTGGCCCTGTCCCCATGCCCGTCCCTTGTCCCCAGCCATGTCCCCATGTCCCCTGGCCGTGTCCCCATGCCCGTCCCCATGTCCCCTGCCCGTGTCCCCCTGCCCGTCCCTCGCCCCCCCCCCCCCCCCCCGCGGCTCCCCCCCCCCCGGGGTGTCCCCACCTCCTGTTGCAGTGGGCGGCCGAGAGCACCCAGTCCTCCCGCAGCAGGATCCCGCCGCAGCGCACGGGGCTGTAGATGTAAACCTGCCAGGGCTGCGAGAAGGGGATGCAGGGGTACCCCCCCGATGACCCGGCCGTCCTCCCCCACCCGCCCGGCCGGCGGGGCCGCGGGGCCGCCGCGGGGCGCCGTCCCGTTCCCGACGTCATCCTGGCTGGCGGGACACGGGCCACCGGCCGTGCCCTGTCCCCAGGTTCCTCCTGCCGGAAGGACACGGGTCACCAGATGTTCTTGCCCCAGGTTCCCTCCATGGGGACACGGGCCACCAGGTGTGTCCCCTCCATGGGGACATGGGCCACCAGATGTGTCCCACCCATGGGGACACGGGCCACCAGACGTGTCCCCTCCATGGAGACACAGGCCACCAGATGTGTCCCGTCCATGGGGACACGGGCCACCAGACGTGTGTCCCCCCCATAGAGACACGGGCCACCAGACGTGTCCCCTCCATGGGGACACGGGCCACCAGGTGTGTCCCCCCCCATAGAGACACGGGCCACCAGACGTGTCCCCTCCATGGGGACACGGGCCACCAGATGTGTCCCCCCCATGGGGACATGGGCCACCAGACGTGTCCCCCCCCATGGGGACACGGGCCACCAGATGTGT
>NW_028120854.1:0-2000 GCF_965183815.1 Platalea leucorodia | reverse complement strand
AGGGGCTCTGGGGGGTGTAAGGGGGGTGTAAGGGGTGTGTAAGGGGTGTGTAAGGGGCTCTGGGGGGTGTAAGGGGCATGTAAGGGGAGTGTAAGGGGTGTGTAAGGGGCTCTGGGGGGTGTAAGGGGGTTCAGGGTGCATAAGGGGTGTGTAAGGGCCATGTAAGGGCTGTGTAAGGGGCGTGTAAGGGGAGTGTAAGGGGGGGGTGTAAGGGCCATGTAAGGGTTGTGTAAGGACTGCATAAGGGCTGTGTAAGGGCTGTGTAAGTGGCATGTATGGGCTGTGTAAGGGCCATATAAGGGGTGCATAAGGGCTGTGTAAATGCTGTGTAAAGGCTGTGTAAGGGCCACATAAGGACCGTGTAAAGGGTGCGTAAGGCCATGTAAAGGGTGTGTAAGGGGGTACATAAGGGGCGTGTAAGGGCCGTGTAAGGAGCCTGTAAGGGCCATGTAAGGGGTGTGTAGGGGCTGTGTAAGCAGCATGTAAGAGCCATGTAAGGGATGTGTAAGGGGCACGTAACGGCCATGTAAGGGGTGTGCAAGGGCTGTGTAAGCAGCATGTAAGGGCCACGTAAGGGGTGTGTAAGGGCCATGTAAGGGATGTGTAAGGGGCATGTAAAGGCCATGTAAGGGGTGTGTAGGGGCTGTGTAAGCAGAGTGTAAGGGCCATGTAAGGGGTGTGTAAGGGCCGTGTCAGGGCCATGTAAGGGGTGTGTAAGGGGCACGTAACGGCCATGTAAGGGGTGTGTAAGGGCTGTGTAAGCAGAGTGTAAGGGCCATGTAAGGGGTGTGTAAGGGCCGTGTCAGGGCCATGTAAGGGGTGTGTAAGGGGCACGTAACGGCCATGTAAGGGGTGTGTAAGGGCTGTGTAAGCAGTGTGTAAGGGCCATGTAAGGGGTGTGTAAGGGCCGTGTCAGGGCCATGTAAGGGGGTGTGTAAGCAGTGTGTAAGGGATGTGTAAGGGCCGTGTAAGGGGGTTGGAGCGTGCCAGGGGGTGGGGGGGGGGTCGGCTCCTTTGGGGTCGGGGCCGGGGCGTTGGGGTCGGGGGCGTTGGGCGGGGGCAAGCGGCCATGTTGGGCGGGGCGTGGGCGGGGCGAGCGGCCATGTTGGGCGGGGCAGCTGTTCCTGTTCCAGCTGCTGCGGGGCCTGGCCTTCTGCCACCGCCACAAGGTGCTGCACCGCGACCTCAAGCCCCAGAACCTCCTGCTCAGCCGCCGCGGCGAGCTCAAGCTGGCCGACTTCGGTACGGGGGGACCCCAAAACCCCCGGGAGCCCCAAAATCCAGCCCGGCGCCCCCAAAGACCCCCAAACCGCCCTGGGACCCCCCAAACCGCCCTGGGACCCCCTAAATCCACCCTGGGACCCCCTAAATCCACCCCAGGACCCCCAAAATCAACTCTGGGAGCCCCCAAAACCCCCAAATCTGCCCTAGGACCCCCGAAATCCACCCTGGGAACCCCAGAAACCCCCAAAATCACTCTCGGGACCCCCAAAATCCACTCTGGGACCCCCCAAAACCCCCTTGGGAACCCCAAAAGCCACCCCAGGACCCCCCAAAACCCCCAAACCGCCCTGGGACCCCCCAAACCACCCTGGGACCCCCTAAATCCCACCCCGGGACCCCCAAAAAGCCACTTTGAGGTGCCCCAAAACCCCCAAACCCACCCTGGGACCCCCAAAAACCATCTTGGGACCCCCAAAATCCACCCTGGGACCCCCAAAACCCCCCCAAAATCCACCCTGGGACCCCAAAAACCCCCCAAAAGCCCCCTTGGGACCCCCAAAACCCATCCTGGGAACGCCCAAAAGCCCCAAACCCACCCTGGCACCCCAAAAGTCCAGCCTGGGACCCCCCAAAATCCAGCCTGGGACCCCCAAAATCCAGCCCAGGACCCCCAAAAACCCCCAAATCCATCTTGAGAGCAGCAAAATTCACCCTGGGACCCCCCAAAACCCCCCTGGACCCCCTAAATCCACCTTGAGGGGCCCCAAAACCCACCC
>NW_028120855.1:0-2000 GCF_965183815.1 Platalea leucorodia | reverse complement strand
GGAGCGCATAGGGGAAACTTGGATAGTGAAGTGTGACCCTCTCAGGACGATATCCCCTTTGTAAGTGATGGCCGCCCGCAAGGCAGTCGATGTTTGTGACCACGTGCTTTCGCTGGATGAAGGGACAGAGAAATTGTGTGGCCTCTTGGAGGCGCACCGGTCTCGCCCCTCGCCCCAGGAAAAAGACTGGGCAAGGGAGCACTGGTTTCAGTTACAGAGTGTGGTGGATAGAATAAATGTATTGCAGAAGGAGGCTAAGGTTAAGAGCGGCAAAGGAAAGGCTATAATTTGTGCGGTGTTGGGAGCGAGTTTGGCCGCCGCGGTGGAGGAGAAAAAGCAGAGGTCCTGTCGGACAGATACATTGGTGAACTCCCTGCAGACAGTAATAAAAACCCTGCAGGAACAATTGGAGGAGGAGAGGCGCCAAAATGCGATACTAAAAAATGAGTTGAAACATCAACTTTTAATGGAGGCGGATACACTGCTGGGGGCAGCAGCAATGCCCACGGAGAAGGGGATACGGCCGATTTACCCCCAGGGCGATTTGCAAAAAGCCAAAGAGGCCGTGGAGAGCCTCCCCCACATGTACCCGCTGGTTAAAACGGAGTATGTGTATGAGGACAAGGGTGATAATCGTCCCCAAGTTATTACTAAAGAGGTCCCGTTTACATCAACTGAATTGGCAAAGCTGAGAAAGGATTTTGCGAGGAATACCAAGGAGTCGGAGACTGAATACGTGTGGAGAGTGTCTTTGTCGGGGGGGGGGGATGGGATCTTGCTGTCAGAAAAGGAGGCGGAAGGGTATTGGGGTCCGGGTGTGTTTTTAACTACGGGCGATCTCCGAGCCCCATGGTCGTTGACCCAGAGAGCCACATACTGGGCAGGGGGGTTGAGCCCCCTGGAAAGGGGAGACCCCTTGGCTATAACGGGCATGGTAGATCAATTAGTAGAGAGTGTGCAAAAGGCGGCGTGCCTTCAGATGATGCATGACCGGGAGCTAAAGCCCCACCTGGGCTCCCCAATGTTAATGCCTGTAGACCCGGAGAGAATGACTCCTCTGATACGGGGACTGCCCGACTCCCTGAAACCCTTTGGGATCCAATTGCAAGGGCGGATTTATAACAATCCCGGGGGAGAAAGGATTGCAGCTGCTCGGGAAGGGATAACGACCCCTGACTACTGGCGGCTACGGAAGAAGGTATGGACGTGGAGGGAGGTGGCTCAGGAGTTAATTGATTTTGGGAGGAAATACGGCCCTGTTGGTGGACCACCCCACAGAACCGAGACCAGGGCTGTGCGGGCGGCAGAACGAGTTAGTGGGTGGCAGTCACCCCTTGGGAGCGGCCGGGACCCGACTGCGAAAGGAAAGCCCCTGAGCCGACAGGGACTGTGGCAGCTGGGGCTCCAGAAAGGCGTTCCCCGAGATTTAATGGACGGGCTCCCAGCCAAGAAATTGGAGCAGCTCGTGCGGAGATGGTCAGAGCAAGGGGCCACTTCGAGGTCAACTCCTAGCATCCCACCCCTGATAAACTTTGGGGAGAAACCAGCCGGGGGGAGAAAAGACGGTGGAGAACTAAAACCTCCGCCCCCTGAAGGGGAGGGGGAGGGCGGAGGGTGGATGTTCATAAGACAGCTCACCTGCAATGCAAAGGGAGACTTGCCGCTCACAGTAGCAGTGGGACCCAAGAAAAGACCGGTGACCTTTTTAATCGACACGGGGGCACAAATCACTGCACTGAGTCGAACAGACGCAGAACAATGTGGGATCTCAGTACCCTCTAGAAACGTGGTTGTTTCAAATGCTCTGGGAAAAACACAATCGGTTCCTATGACCCCAGTGTCCCTATGGTTACCAGGGGAGGACGGCCCTGTTAATACTATGGTGGCCATAGGATCCTTCCAAATGAATCTCTTGGGCACAGACGTTTTAAAGGGCAGACAGTGGCGCGACGCCCAGGGAAACTTGTGGTCTTTCGGCGTCCCGCAGATCAGGCGGCTGG
>NW_028120856.1:0-2000 GCF_965183815.1 Platalea leucorodia | reverse complement strand
CAATAAAAGTGAAAGGTTGTACGACATCTGACCGATTCCAGCGTCTTAATCTCGTCCTTGGGATCATATCGAAACCTCCCCCGACATTGGATCGGGACATTTAGTTGGCGTCACGGGCAGGATCCCTTGAGACGAGAGTGTCATACAACCTTACGGTGTGCTGAGCGAGTGTGTGTGAACGAGACGTACAAATAAGTACGAAGCGAGTGCGGAGTTCCGATCCACGGTTCTGCTCTCCTGCGAGGGAAGCAGCCGGAGACGAATGAAGCGCAAGGAAGGAGTGGGTGTTGAGACCTTTGCACTGAAACGCACGTAGCAGTTTGTGATTTGAGCTCCTGAGGGCGTATAGGGGAAACCTGAATTTTATAGTGTGACCCCCTCAGGATGATATCCCCTTTGTAGGCTCTGTTCTGTCCCGTAGTATTTTGTGATTTGAGCTCCTGAGGGTGTATAGGGGAAACGTGAATTCTATGGTGTGACCCCCTCAGGATGATACCCCTTTGTAGGCTCTGCTCTGTCTTATACTAGTTTATGGTCTGGCCTCCTGGGGGAGTATAGGGGAAATTTGAATTGTACGGTGTGACCCCCTCAGGACGATATCCCCTTTGTAGGCTCGTCTCTGTCTTGTAGTAGCGTGTGGATTGGCCTCCTGGGAGTGTATAGGGGAAACTTGGTTTTTCTAAGGCTTGACCCTCCCGGGACGAACTCCCCTTTGTAGGATATGGCCGCCCAAAAGGCAGGCGATTTTTGTGAAGAGACAGAGAAATTATATGAGGTTTTAGAAACGTACCGCTCTCGCCCCTCACCCCCGGGACGAGGTTGGGCAAGGGACCACTGGTTCCAACTGCAAAGTGTTATGGACCGAATAGTGGTTTTGCATAAAGAAGCTAGAGTGAAGAAGGGGAAAGGGAAAGCCATCGTTTGTGCTGTGTTAGGAGCGTGTCTGGCAGCAGTGGTGGAGGACAAGAAACGAGCGCCCTGCCAATCGGAGGCTGTGGCCGTTGCGTTGCAAGCGGCGATCGCACTGCTGCTCGAGCAACTACTAGAGACCAAACGGGCGCTAGAGGCGAAGCGCCAAAATATGATTTTGAAGGAGGAGCTGAGGGTTCAGCTCCTGAGGGAGGCAGACACCCCCGCTGAGGCGGAGGTAATGTTGGAGGAGAAAGGGGTACGCCAAATCTACCCCCAGAAAGATTTAAAGCGATTAAGGGAGACTGTGGATAACCCCCCCCCATATGTGCCCGCTGGTAAAAACGGAATATATATATGAGGACGATAGCGACAACCGTCCCCAAGGGGTAACCAAAGAAATCCCTTTTACCGCCACTGAACTGGCTAAACTCTGAAAGGATTTTGCTAGGACGGCAAGGGAGTCCGAAACCGAATATGTGTGGAGGATATCCCTGTCGGGGGGGGATGGGATCATGCTATCAGAAAAAGAAGCAGAGGGGTATTGGGGCCCTGGCGTCTTCCTCACCACGGGCGATCGCCGGGCCCCATGGTCTCTGACGCAGAGAGCCGCATATTGGGCGGGGGGGCTGAGCCCTTTAGAAAGGGGGGACCCCCTAGCTATAACTGGTTCCATCGATCAACTATTAGAAAATGTACAGAAGGCGGCATGCCTGCAAATGATCTATGACCGGGAACTTAAACCAAATCTAAGCTCTCCGATGTTACTACTGGTAGACCCCGAGCGACTGACGCCGCTAATAAGAGGACTCCCTGACTCGCTAAAACCTATTGGGATCCAATTACAGGGGAGAATAGATAGCTCAGGAACTGTGAGGAAAACTACGGGAGGAAATATGGGCCAGTAGGCAGGACTTACCAAAAGGTAGAAACTAGGGCTGTGCGGGCAGTGAGGCCGGCAAATAAATCGCTGGCTTTTTCGGGGGGAAGCCCCGACCTAACACAAAGGGAGAAACCCCCGTTCCGACAAGGATTGTGGCAAATGGGACTGCAAAAGGGGGTGCCCCGAGACTTGATGGATGGGCTCCCCA
>NW_028120857.1:0-2000 GCF_965183815.1 Platalea leucorodia | reverse complement strand
TGACCCCCCCCATTCCCCCCAGCAGCACCCTGACCCCCCACCCTGACCCCCCTGAGCCCCCCAGGACCCCTCTGACCCCCACCCAGCAACACCCTGACCCCCACCCATGGGTGCTCCCCCCATGAGTGTTACCCGGTGGGGCGCCCTGACCCCCATCCCAGGTCTATAGGGGCTCTATAGGGCACCCTGACCCCCACCCTGCCCCCCCCGGGACCCCCCTGACCCCCCCCATTCCCCCCAGCAGCACCCTGACCCCCCACCCTGACCCCCACCCATGGGTGCTCACCCCACAGCTGCACAAAGACGCACCCCAGCTCCCCGTGGGCGCCCCAGCAGCACCCCTCTGACCCCCACCCTGCCCCCCCCGGGGGCCCCCCTGACCCCCCCCCCCGCCCCCCCAGCAGCACCCTGACCCCCCACCCCCGACCCCCACCCCTGGGTGCTCTCACCCCGCGGCTGGAAGAAGACGCGCCCCAGCTCCCCGTGGGCGCCCAGCAGCACCCGCGCCTGGCGGGGGCCGAAGCCCGGGGGGGAGGTAGGGGAGGTAGAGCACCCCCGGCACCACCCGCTTCGGGGGGCACCCAGCCCCCCCCGGGGGGCACCCAGCCGCGGGGGGAGGGGAGCCCTCGGCCTCCCCCTCCCCCTCCTGCGGGGGGTCCCGCTCGGCCGCCGCCATCGCTGCAAGGGGGGGGAGGAGGGGGTTAAAGGGGTGGGGGGGGGCACCCCCAGATCCCCCCAGGGACCCCCGGCACCCAGAGGGTGCCCCTGCACCCCAAACCCCCCCAGGGACCCCCCCGGCACCCATAGGGCCCCCCCCAGCACCCACAGGGCCCCCCTGCACCCCAATCCCCCACCCAAACCCCCCCAGGGCCCCCCCCCAGGGCCCCATAGGGCCCCCCTGCACCCACACCCCCCCCCAGGGCCCCCCCCAGCACCCATAGGGTGCCCCCTGCACCCCAACCCCCCCCCAGGGACCCCCCCGGCACCCATAGGGCCCCCCCCAGCACCCACAGGGCCCCCCTGCACCCCAATCCCCCACCCAAACCCCCCCAGGGCCCCCCCCCAGGGCCCCATAGGGCCCCCCCTGCACCCACACCCCCCCCCCAGGGCCCCCCCCAGCACCCATAGGGTGCCCCTGCACCCCAACCCCCCCCCAGGGCCCCCCCCGACACCCATAGGGCCCCCCTGCACCCCAACCCCCCCCCAGGGGCCCCCCCCGACACCCATAGGGTGCCCCTGCACCCCCCAACCCCCCCCCAGGGCCCCCCCCAGACCCCCCTAGGGCCCCCCCCAGCACCCACAGGGTGCCCCTGTGCCCCTAACCCCCCCCCAGGGACCCCCCCAGGGCCCCCCCGACACCCATAGGGCCCCCCCCTGACATCCATAGGGTGCCCCTGCACCCCAACCCCCCCCCAGGGACCCCCCCCGCACCCCAACCCCCCCCCCCCCGACTCCCCCAAACCCCCCCGAGGCTCCGCACCCCTGTCAGCCCCCGCCGGCCTCGGTCGTAAAATGAGAGAAGCCGCAAAGCGGCGCCGAGCGGGGGGCGGGCGCTGTCGTGAAAGGGGGGCGTGGTTACGGGGCTGGGGGCGTGGTTACGGGGCTGGGGGCGTGGTTACGGGGCTGGGGGCGTAGTTACGGGGGTCGGGGCGTGGTTACGGGCCTGGGGGCGTGGTTACGGGGATGGGGGCGTGGTTACGGGGCGGGGGGCGTGGTTACGGAGCTGTGGGCGTGGTTGTGGGCGTGGTTACGCGGCCGAGGGGCGTGGCGGCGGGAAGCGCGCGGCAGCGTTTGGGCGGGAAAGGCGCGCGGCGGCGGCGGCGCTCAACGGTCGCCGACGATCGTTAACGGTCAACGGGCGGCGGAGGCGGAGGCGGCGGCGGCTCCTCGGGTTCCGCGGCCTCAGGCAGGGCTGGGCCCGGGCCCCCCGGGTCCCTCCGGGCCCCCCGGGGTCCCTCAGCCCCTCCCGGGCCCCCTCCGAGCCCCCCAGTCCCCTCAGA
>NW_028120858.1:0-2000 GCF_965183815.1 Platalea leucorodia | reverse complement strand
GGGCGGCGCCGAGCCACGCCTCCCGCGAGGGGGCGGGGAGAGCGGGGAGCCAATGGGAGAGGCGGCGGCGGAGGAGGCGGCCAATGGGAGGAGGCGGCGCGCGGAGGGGGGGGGAGGAGGGAAGGCAAGGGGGGGCCTGAGGGGGTGGGGTGGCCGCGGCGAGTGCCTGCGCGGATGGCGCAAACGGAGCGGCGCGACCCCGGGGAGGCGGCGGGGGGGGGGGAAGCGGGGAGCGGGGGAGGGAGCGGCTGGGGGTGGCGGGGATGAGCGGAGCGCGGCGGGGAGCGGGAGGGAGGGCGGCGGGGAGGCGGAGCGGGCGCGGTGCGGGCGCCTCAGGTGGCGGCGGGCGGGCGGGGGGGGGGGTCCTCGCTCCGCGCGGGGATCGCCGGGAGTTGGAGTCCGCGGCGCTCCGCGCATGCGCAGCGGCGGGAAAGCGCCCCCCCCCCCCCCCATGGCGCCTGTCTCCTCCCTCCCCGCTCCCTCACGCGTCATCTCTCAGCTCATGACGTCACAGCCGGGCAAACCACCCCCTTCCCCCCCCCCCAGCCGTTAACGGAGCGGCGGGGACCACGTGGGCAGCCGCATGGCTGCCGCCGGCCAGCGCGCATGCGCGGGGCCCGCCCACCGGAGCCGCTCTCCCTCCTCCCCTCCCGCGCATACGCGGTCCCCCCTCCCGCCCCGGCGTAAGGTGCGCATGCGCGCTTCCCCCTCCCGCGCGCTCTTTGCCCCGCCCTCCCCCGCGCGTGCGCATTCCCGCCCCTGCCGCGCGCCGCGGGAAGGCGCCAAGGCGGGGCGCGCGCCGCAAGGCTGCGATTTTTTGAGGTAAAAACCCCCGCAATCGGTCAAACCGACCCTCCCCCACCCCGCTTTACCTCACGAAAACGCACCCCCCGCCTCCCGCACCGCCTCCGTCCCTTGCCCGAGCCGCCCGGCAGCGCGGCGCCGCCTCAGCCGGGCCCCGCCGGGGGGGCTCCGCACCTTTCGGCCTCTTTATTATCGCTTTTTTTAATGTTTTTTCTTGTTTTTTTTTCCAATCTCACAGGCCCCGAAGCGCCAGGGGCGGGAGCGGGAGGCCCGGGTCCCCCCTCAGGGGCACTTGCGCTCCACGCACTGCTTCCCGCCCTCCTCGTACTCCTGCTTGGAGATCCACATCTGCTGGAAGGTGCCCTGGGGGACGGGGGGACACGGGGGGGGGGGCGCGGGGTGAGGGACCCAGGCGGCCGGGGACCCCCCCACCACCTCCGCCGCCGCCGCCCCCCAACTCACGAGGGAGGCGAGGATGGAGCCCCCGATCCAGGGGCTGAAGCGCCGCTCCATGGTGCTGTTGCTGGCGATCAGCTTCAGGCGCATGCTCTGGGGGGGGGGGGGAGGGGATCAAGGGCGGGGGGGCAACTGGGAGCCACTGGGGGCGACTGGGAGACCAGTCTGGGTCCCCCCCGGCCCCCCAAAATCCCACGGGGGAGGGTGAGAGTCCCCTTCCCAGATGCCTGGGTGCCCCTCAGCCCCCCAAAATCCCATGGAGGGGAGTGAGGGTCCCCTTCCCAGACACTTGGGTCCCCCCCAGCCTCCCAAAACTCCACATAGGGTGTTGGGGGTCCCCTTTCCAGACACCTGAGTCCCCCCAGCCCCCCAAAATCCCCCACAGTGGGTTGGGGGTCCCCTTTCTGGATGCCTGAGTCCCCCCCAGCTCCCCAATGTCCCATGGGGGTCCCCTCCCCAAATGCCTGGGTGCCTCCCAGCCCCCCAAAATCCCATGGGAGTCCCATTTCCAGACACCTGGGTCCTCCCCCATCCCCCAGAATTCCACATAGGGCATTGGGGGTCCCCTTTCCGGATGCCTGAGTCCCCCCCAGCCCCCCAAAGTCCCACAGGAGGGGTTGGGGGTCCCATTCCTGGACACCTGGGTCCCCCCCAGCCCCCCAAAATCCCACATAGGGCGTTGGGTGTCCCCTCCCTGACTGCCTGGGTCCCCCCCAGCCCCCCAAAATCCCCCCCAGGGG
>NW_028120859.1:0-2000 GCF_965183815.1 Platalea leucorodia | reverse complement strand
ACGTCCTCTGCATCTGCAATGCTATCTGCCACAGGATCTGCATTGATAATGGCATCTGCTCATCCTACGACTGTGAGCATCTGCAATGGCATCAGCGGAGGAGGTGACGCGTGCTGAGATTATGCTACCTGCAGCTCTCTGCACTGCTATCTGCAGCGGTGCAAGCAATGGTATTTGAGTATAAAGTGGTACCTGCAATGCTGTATTCATCTGCAGGGGTATCTGCAATGACACTGCATCTGCAAGGCTGCCTGCAACGGCGCCGTCACCCTGAAAGGTGTCTGCCATGGTACCTGCGTTTGCAGTGGTGTCGGCTTCTTCAGAAGTATTTAGTTCTGGAACAGCATCTGCATCTGCAAAGGCATCTGCCGTGGTCTCTGCAATGCCAATTCATTCTGCAATGCCATAGGCAATGGTCTCTGCATCTGCTATGGCAGCTGCGTCTGAAATGGAATCTGCCATGGGATTCGCATTGCTATTGGCTATCAGCACTCTCCAAGATATCTGCATTTGCAGATACCTTTGCAGCTGCAGACAGCATTGCAGATGCAGAGGCCGTTGCAGATGCCGTTGCAGGTGACATTGCAGATACCATCGACAATGCCATTTCGGATACACATACGGATACCAATACCATTAGAAAGATACTGATGCAATTACAGATACAATTGCCGATACAGTGGCACATACAGACAGAACTGCACATGCGATCACAGACGCAAGACAAGCCACAGACACAAGTACACATTCAGTTACACCTATAGATACACGTACAGTCACTGATCTCATTCCTGGTAGGGGTACCATTACACATACAGAAACCAAATACACAGACACCTACAGAAACCATTGCGAGTCCATGTGCAGGTACAGGTACCATTCCCTATGCAGGTACACTTACAGGCACAGTTACAGGCACAGGCAGAGATAGCATCAGAGGCACAGATACTGCTGGCACCATCACCACCACAGGTACCAGCACCATCATCCATACCACTGCATAAACCAGTATAATTACAGATACAGATGCCCATGGAATTTCAGATACAATTGCAGATACAGGCACAAAATCCATAAAGTTCCAGATACAACGGCAGATAAAGATATAATTAAACAGTACAGAAGTGCACTCCCAGGCACCATTACACGAATACCACCGCAGATGCAATGACAAGTACAGATACAATTACACGTAGAAGTACAGATACAATGAGAGTCCATTCTCCAAGGGACAGAGTTACCATTCCAAGTTAAGCTATTGATACAAATGCAGTTGTAGACATTGAGACAAATACAATTGTAGATTCAGATACAGGTACTATTACACATGCAAGTACTCGTACAGTTACCATTACAGACATCAATACTAACACAGAGACACCAATACCGACACCTGCAATTGCATCTGAAATTGTATCTGCATCTGCCATTGTAACTGCAATGGAATCTGCATCTCTTCTGGCATCTGCAACAGCACCTGCAGTTGTCCCTGCATCTGCAATGATTCCTGCAGTGACACCCGCCTCTGAAATACTACCTGCATCTGCAATGTTATCTGCAATGGCATCCGAACCTTCGATCGTATCTGCATCTGCAATGCTATCTGCAATGGTATCTGCACCTGCAACGCCATCTGCACTGGAGAGTTGCAGACAACGGTACGGTTGCACACACAGCATTCCAGATGCAGATACCTTCGTAGATGCCACGGCAGATTCAAATACCATTGCAGATACAGAGGCCGTTGCAGATACTGATCCCGTTGCAGATATCAACAGCATTCCACATGCCGATGCAGACAGCGACACCATTACAGATACACACACAGCACACTGGGGCATTATCCCCTGCTCAGCACTGCTCAGACCACATATGCGACACCGTGCTGCCTATGGGGCTTCCTCCCTCCACACCCACACGTCCCCCCCCATCCCGATACAGGACAGACATCCACCAGCTGCAGCCAGGACGCGGGAACACTCCCCACCCAGGGAGAGGCC
>NW_028120860.1:0-2000 GCF_965183815.1 Platalea leucorodia | reverse complement strand
CTCGTACTCCTTCCTGCTCTTGTTCTTCCTCTTCTTCTTGTTCTTTTTCATGTTCTCCATCCTGTTCTTCCTATAGTTCTCCCTCCTCCTCCTGTTCTTGTTCTTTCTCCTCCTTTTTGTCTTCATCCAGTTCTTCCTGCACCTCTTCTTCCTCTTCCTTGGTCTCCTTCACTTTCTCCTCTTCATACACCTTTGCATGTTCATCTTCTGCATGTTCATCCTTCTCCTGTTCTTGTTCTTCATAGTCCTTCTCATTATACCCCTCCTTCTCCTCCTCCTCCTCCAACTCTTCCTCCTCCTATTTCCTTCTCATTTTCTTCCTCCTCTTCCTGTTATTCTGTTACTCTGTTTACCCTCCTGTTCTTTATCCTCATCCTCCTGTTCCTTCTGTTCTTTTTCCACCTTCTCCTCTTCTTCTACTTCCTCCTCTTCCTTCTCTTTCTTCTTCTTTCTCCTCCTCCTCCTGTTCTTCAACATATTCCTCCTCCTTCTTCTCTTCATCTTCTCCTAACTCATATTTCTCTTTCTCTTCCTCCTCCTCCAAATCCTGTTCTTCCTCCTCTTCTTCCTTCTCCTTGTCCTCGTATTCTTCTTAATTTTCGTCCTCTTATTCCTCCTCCTCCTCTTCTTTCTCCTCCCCCTCATCCTCCTGTCTCCCCTCCTCCTTTTTTTACTTCTCTTTCTCCTCCTCCTCCTCTTCCTCATCTTATTCCTGTTCCTTTTCCTATTTCTTCTCCTGTTCTTCCTCCACCTTTTCTTCTTCTTCCTCTTGCTCATTTCTCATCTTTCTCCTCCTTATCCTGTTCCTTTTCATCCTTGTCCTATTTCTTCCTCCTCTTTATCCTCGTCTTCTTTCTTGTGTTGCTCCTTCTCGTCCTCCTTCTCCTACACCTTTCCATCCAACTTCTCCTCATCCATATCCTTTTGTTGGTCTTAATCCTTCTCTTGCACTTTCTCCTTGACAATTGTATGAGATGTAACAAGGCTCAGTGCCCGGTCCTGTACTTGGGTCATAAAAACCCCGAGCAACGCTACAGGCTTGGGGAGGAGTGGCTGGAGAGCTGCCCGGCAGAAAAGGACCTGGGGGTGTTGGTCGACAGCCGGCCGAAGATGAGCCAGTTGTGTGCTCAGGTGGCCAAGAAGGCCACTGGCACCCTGGCTTGTATCAGAATTAGAGTGGCCAGCAGGACTAGGGCAGTGATCGTCCCCCTGTACTCAGCATTGGTGAGGCCGCACCTCAAATCCTGTGTTCAGTTTTGGGCCCCTCACTACAAGAAGGACATTGAGGTGCTGGAGCGTGTCCAAAGAAGAGCAATGAGACTGGTGAAGGGTCTAGAGCACAAGTCCTGTGAGGAGCGGCTGAGGGAGCTGGGGTTGTTCAGCCTGGAGAAAAGGAGGCTGAGGGGAGACCTTATCGCTCTCTACAACTACCTGAAAGGAGGCTGTAGT
Source organism: Platalea leucorodia (assembly GCF_965183815.1). Taxonomy (NCBI): domain Eukaryota; kingdom Metazoa; phylum Chordata; class Aves; order Pelecaniformes; family Threskiornithidae; genus Platalea; species Platalea leucorodia. The sequence continues at coordinate 551 of NW_028120860.1, read as the reverse complement.
GAGGTGGGGGTCAGTCGGATAAGAGGAGAGCAAATGGCCTCAAGTTCCACCAAGGGAGCTTTAGGCTGTATATTAGGAAAAATTTCTTCACCAAAAAGGTTGTCAAGCATTGGAACAGGCTGCCCGGGGAAGTGGTTGAGTCCCCATCCCTGGAGGCATTTAACATGTGGAGATGTGGAGATGTGGCACTTAGGGACATGGTTTAGTGGTGGACTTGGTAGTTTTAGGTTAACGGTTGGACTCAATGATCTTAAGGGCCTTTTCCAACCTAAATGACTCTGATTCTGAACCCCTCAGCCCCACATGCCATTCTCCATGGCTTTGGTGAATCCTGTATCAACCTCACCTCATCAGTCTGCCTTCTACAGCTGTATGGTGGAGCCTTGCTCACATGCTGGAGTGCAGGGCAGTCATGGGAGAAAAGCAGGAGGCAGCCACGTGCGTTGCATTTGCTGAGCAGGGTGGAGAGCAGTGGCTTGAAGGGTGGCAGCCTCAGAGCTCGTGAAAGGTGCGGGAGCTTGGTGCTGCCATCCTGGCTTGTGGGGTTAGAG
>NW_028120861.1:0-3000 GCF_965183815.1 Platalea leucorodia | reverse complement strand
TGGTAGGAGAAGGAGGGAGGAGGCGTTGGAGTCACCGGGAGCAAGAGGAAAGAAGCTGAGGAGGGAGGAGGGGAGTGCAGGCAAGAGCAGGCAAGAGGAGGCAAAAGGCAATGGCGTCTTCCTCCTGGCGCCTCCTCTTGCCTTTAATTGCCTCCTGCTCCCCTCTTCTGCTCTTGCCTCCTGCTGCCTCCTCTTGCCTTCTCCTTCTCCTCTTCCTCCTCCTCTTGCTTTACCTTGTGGGATATATTGAAAAGCCAAGGACATGTAGTGAGCAACCCAGACTCAGACTATGTGGACTTAATCTGCATTTAACACAAGAGGAATTCAAGGATGCTGCGAAGGCCGACTGCGGTTTGGAAGATATGAAACATGCAGATTAAGTGGAAGAAACTATTGGCTTGCAATGTTGAAAACAAGATATGGGAGAAGCGGGCGGTGCGTGTGAACTATTGTTATGAACGAATCAGAATATTGCTCGTATCGCATGAACAGCATATTGCCAAACATATTTAACCAATTAGCGATAAGTTTATGCATGATTAGGAAGGCAAGAAACTATATTAACTAAGCTGTGTATGTAATAAACCGACATTTTGCTTGATCATATTGATCGTGTGCTGTGTCCGTGACTTCCGCGTCAGCAGGTGGCGCCCGAACAGGGACCCTCAGATCGGAGTTGGATTTTCTGACAAAACCGAGAACAGAGGGGGCGGAAGCCGGCTGAAGGTGAGTGCTGCCCCGGCACTCGGGAGATGCTAGCGCGAAAGGTGGAATCTCACCCTGATCAGGTGAGCGGCCGGGGAGGAGATGGGGGCTACCATGACAAAAGCAGAGTCAGCGGTGGTTAAGATCCTCCAACATATCCTCTCAACGAGAGGTATAAGTGGTGTCTCGTCTACTCTGAAAGCATTATTGCTCTGGGCAAAAGGAAAGGATTTGATCCCCACGGTTGGAGTTGCCTTTGATGCTATGACATGGGAGAAAATAGGGGCAGAACTGTGGGAAGAAATAACTAAAGGATCCAATGAGACGAGCAAATTCCCCACTGTGTGGAGACTGATTCATGAAACTTTAAAAAGCATGGGGGAGGAGCAGCAAGTCGCTGCATCGGCATTCGTGGCTTTGACTCCAGGGGGCGGGCTCACCTCTGCAACCAGTATGTTGTTTTCGGGTCCGACAATCCCTGCAGCGACCCCAGCCCGCGTTGCAGGAGGGGTCCGGATCCTAGCAGGGACTGCTACTGCAGCTCCCACCACCACCGAAGTGCAGTCACCAGAAAAAAACGCTGCGGAGGCTACTCCACCATCGCCCGATGTACCACAGCCGGACCGCCCTCCGAGTTACGATGAGGCTGATGCACCAAATCGACCTCCCTCACCCGTGGCGACCACCTCACTTTACCCTCCTTTGCCACCAGGTGGCGAAGAGGAGGAGGAAAACAATGATGTTCTAGAGGAGAAAGCTGAATTACAGCAATTGATAAAAAGACTAGAGACTTTAGAAGCGCAATTGGCGGCCCCACCAGAAAACCGACCAGCGTCACTGTCCGCATTATACCCAGGACGGTCAGCACCCAACGTTTTTGCTCCAACTAGGACACCGGTGGAAACTGGTGCTTTTCCGTCTTTGCCACCACAACAACCATCGGGGGGGGAGGGGTGTATTCGGGCAAGGGATGTTGGTGGGAGGAGTTGGGGATCCGTCAATGCGATGGAAAAGTGTTATCCGAGATGCCATGACAGAGGGACAGGTTTTACCCATGGCTTTTCCTGTTGTAGTTGATAATAACAGGAGAGGTGTATGGGAAGCACTGGACTGGAAAATATTGGAAGAAGCGAAAAGCGCTGTTACTCAATATGGTTTAAAATCACCATATACTCAATCTATATTACAGCACATTTTTTCAGCACAGTTATTAACTCCTTATGATTCTAGAATGATTGTCCAAATGCTATTACCACCATCGCAACAATTACAATTTTTCCAACATTGGCAAACTGCCTGTGATAGGGCAGCTTCAATACCTCGACAACAAGGCGATCCGTTATTCGGAATCCAGGCTCAAATGTTAATGGGCACAGGGCCTTTTACGCGACCTGATTGGCAAGCGCAGTTTGCTACCGAGGTATTGCAATTGAGTCAGGAGTTTGCTTATAAAGCTCTTATTAATGTGCATGATGAGAAAATTAGACCTGCTTTTACCGCTGTAAGGCAGGGACCCACTGATTCGTACGGCAAGTTTATTGATCGTTTGCACACTGCAATTATGGCTTATCCAGATATGGATGAGGGAATGAAAGTAAAGTTCTTAGATACGCTTGCTTTTGATAATGCTAATGAAAAAACCAAAAGAGCACTCAGTGTGTTGCCAAGAGGATCCAGCACAGGACGGTTGCTAGAGGCTGCTGAGCGAACGTTAGAACAAGAAAAGGCTGCGGTTATGGCCGCAGCTGTAGGTGCAGCAGTGAAGCCGTTGGTATTAAAAAAGCAAGGGGGAAAAAAGGACAAGAAGTGCTTTAATTGTGGAAAACTAGGCCATTTTAAAAAAGAATGTAGGAGTCCAATTAATACTGAGGGTCGGAAAGAAAAATGGTGTACGAATTGTAAAAAAGATAATCACGACACCCACGAAGGTCGAAAATCGGGAAACACGGCGCGGAGCGCGCCACACCCACGAGTGAAGACACAAGTGCAGGGTGCTTGGACCACTGCGCAGCCGCCACAGCCGGTAGCACCGGAGTGGACCTGGCAACAGCAGTAGACATAACCTTAACAACGTCTGAGGTTAAATTAATTGATTCAGATCAACAAGGACCTCTAGGGCATGGGTTGAGTGCATTGCTCATAGGCCGTTCTTCAATATCACAAAAAGGTATATTTATAGTACCAGGACTCATCGATGCGGATTTCTGCGGAACCATAAAGATTATGGTATATACCTTAACGCCACCACTTACAATACCAGCACAGTCTAAAATAGCTCAATTAATACCATTTCAT
>NW_028120862.1:0-3000 GCF_965183815.1 Platalea leucorodia | reverse complement strand
GCCTCCTCCTCCTTCTCCTTCTCTGTCCTCCTGTCACCTCCTCCTCCCTTACCTCCTGGGTCCTGCTTTGTCCTTCTCTTGCCTCCTGTTTTTCCTTCTCCTATTTCCTTCTCTGGACTCCTATTGCCTCTTCCTCCTCCTCTTCTTGCCCCCTCTTCCCTCTTCTTTCCTCCTGTTGTCTCCTCCTTTTTTTGTTTTGTTTTCCTTGCCTCCTGTTGCTTCCTTCTCCCTTTCCTCCTGTGTCCTCTTGTTGCTTCCTTGTTTTTAGAGACAGAGCACTGCTTACAAATCAAGTATTTACAAGTCCTAAGGGGGGACCTTGGACTGGAACTGCTGCAGGACACTGAGACCTGTGACCCTAAAGTGGCCAAGGATGCCTCCACCATGGTCTGCTCCTTCCGAGGTCTGAGTGAGTGACTCCTATTCTTTTACACACTTTTTGAGTCTTGATTATGATTGTTATGTTGACACAGCAAACCATGTATTAAGATTTGACCCAATCTGCAGAGGGTCCAGATGATTAGAAATCAGAAGTTAAGTTAGGTTAGGATCCAGGTCATTAGAAATCGGAAGTTAAGTTGTATTATAAATTCTCTATTACACTACTTATAAATTGTACTACATTGATTCTGCTCGTAGAAATCCTGTGCTATTCTAATCATAAATTTGGTGCTATGCTAATCATAGTATCCTGTTAAGAAAATAAAGCTGAATTTTAACTACAATTTAGTGCCGTAATCATTCTGCCAAATATCCCTAAAAGAACCTGGCTGTCCCCTTGCTCTCAGGTGACACTCTTGCACACAGGTATCCACAACAGGCACGGGAAGGAGGTGGCTCATGTTCATAGCTTGTAGTTCAGTGGCTCCATCTTGACATCATCTGCAAGGAGGAGGAACGTCATCACTGCCACAGCAGGCCAAATTTCCATGCAAGATTCATAGCAAAATTCCAGCGAAAAGGTCGTTTATAGAATCAGCTCTTGGGGAGTCATTTGTGTTGGGGGAGCTCAAGCTGTCCCCCAGCCTTTGGCAGCAAATGTCTACTTCTCCCAGCTCTTTGCAAGGAACAGGGGGCATGCAACCCGTGATCCCCTAGAGCTGGAGGGGGAAAGCGGAGGGTGGCCGTTGCCTTCTCACCAGGCATAATCCCTGTGGGGAACACAAGCTCCCGCAGCCATAACTCATCAATGTCCAGCTGGAAGATGGATCCGCAAAGAGCAAACACCACTCATTTGCTGTGGAATCACTCTTGAACCATAGCAAATGTCCCGAGTCCTGCAACCAGGACACCCTGCCCAGGGAAAAGACAAAAGGGCTGATGAATGAGTACTTTAGAGAGGAAAAGTGAAAGCTCTGGTAAAAAAAAACCAAACATGTTCTCCATTTTTTTACTTCCCCTCCTCAAAATATTTGCAACCATCTCTTGGCTAGAGATGATCCCAGGCATTTCCAGCACAAGGAATACCCCTGGGACTTATTCCCAGGGATTATCCGTGGCACAGACCCAGGATAGAATCATAGAATCATAGAATCGTCAAGGTTGGAAAAGACCCTTAAGACCATCGAGTCCAACCGTTAACCTAACACTGCCAAGTCCATCTATATCATGTCCTTGAGCACCGTATCTATCCGTTCTTGAAGTACCTCCAGGGATGGAGACTCAACCACTTCCCTGGGCAGCCTGTTCCAATGCTTGACCACCCTCTCAGTGAAGAAGTTTTTCCTAATGTCTAACCTAAACCTCCCCTGGCGCAGCTTGAGGCCATTTCCTCTCGTCCTATCACTCGTTACCAGGGAGAAGAGACCAACCCCCACCTTGCTACAACCTCCTTTCAGGTAGTTGTAGAGAGCAGTAAGGTCTCCCCTCAGCCTCCTCTTCTCCAGGCTAAACAACCCCAGTTCCCTCAGCCGCTCCTCATAAGACATGTTCTCTAGACCCTTCACCAACTTTGTTGCCCTCCTCTGGACACTCTCCAGCACCTCAATGTCCTTCTTGGAGTGAGGCACCCAAAACTGAACAAAGTACTCGAGGTGCGGCCTCATCAGTGCCCAGTACAGGGGCACCATCACCTCCATGGTCCTGCTGGCCACACTATTCTTGATACAGGCCAGGATGCCATTGGCCCTCTTGGCCACCTGAGCACACTGCTGGCTCATGTTCAGGCGGCTGTCGACCAACACCCCCAGGTCCCTCTCCGCCAGGCAGCTCTCCAGCTACTCCTCCCCCAGCCTGTAGCGTTGCATGGGGTTGTTGTGACCCAAGTGGAGGATCCAGCACTGAGCCTTGTTGAACCTCATACAGTTGGCCCCGGCCCATCGGTCCAGCCTGTCCAGATCCCTCTGCAGGGCCTTCCTGCCCTCCAGCAGATCGACACTTACACCCAACTTGGTGTCATCTGCAAACTTACTGAGGGTGCACTCGATCCCCTCATCCAGATCATCAATGAAGATGTTGAACAGGACTGGCCCCAGTACTGAGCCCTGGGGAACACCACTCGTGACCGGCCGCCAACTGGATTTGACTCCATTCACCACCACTCTCTGGGCTCAGCCGTCCAGCCAGTTTTTAACCCAGCGTAGAGTGCACCCATCCAAGCCGTGAGCAGCCAGCTTCTCCAGGAGAATGCTGTGGGAGACTGTGTCAAAGGCCTTACTAAAGTCCAAGTAGACAACATCCACAGCCTTCCCCTCATCCACTAAGCGGGTCAAGCATCATCCCCTTTCTCTCTGCTTGGTCTCTCCACTCTGACCACTGGGAAGAGTGAAGCCCTAGGGCTCCATGCTTTCTCAGGCTGGAGCTGGACTTGGTTTCTCTCCCGGTTGGCCAAGAAGCTGCTCTGGGCACATGGGGTGCTCTTGGTGTGCTGCTATGATGCTCAGGGAGGGATCGTTCCTCAGGGCCCAGGCTCTCAGGAGGACTGAACCCCTGCAGGGCGAGAGGGACCAGGACACCAGCCTCCCTTGTCCAGCTTCAGCTGTCCCAGGATGCCATCAGACA
>NW_028120863.1:0-3000 GCF_965183815.1 Platalea leucorodia | reverse complement strand
TGAACAGCAGCCCCCTCTTCCTGCACCACGTCCTGCTGCCCGCCCTGCCCGCCTTCGAGCCCGGCGCCGGTGAGCGGGGGGCAGCCACCCCCCAGGGGCCCCCCCGCAGGGACCCCCCCAGGGACCCCCGGGGAGGGCAGGGACACCCCAGCAGGGACCCCCCCGCAGGGACCCCCGGGGAGGGCAGGGACCCCCCAGCAGGGACCCCCCCCAGGAGGGACCTCCCCCGCAGGGACCCCCCCCCTCAGCAGGGACGCCCCCAGCAGGGACCCCCCGGCAGGCACACACACACCCCCCAGCAGGGACCCCCCCGCAGGGGACCCCCGGGGAGGGCAGGGACCCCCCCGCAGGGACCCCTCGGCAGGGACCCCCCCGCAGGGACCCCCGGGGAAGGCAGGGACCCCCCAGCAGGGACCCCCGGGCAGGGACCCCCCCAGCACGGACCCCTGGGGAGGGCAAGGACCCCCCCCAGCACGGACACCCCAGGAGGGACCTCCCCAGCAGGGACCCCCGGGCAGGGACCCCCCCCGCAGGGACCCCCGGGGAGGGCAGGGACCCCCCCAGCAGGGACACACACACCCCCCCCCAGCAGGGACCCCCCCAGCAGGGACCCCCCAGCAGGGACCCCCCGGCAGGGACACCCCCGCCCCCCCAGCACGGACACCCCAGCAGGGACCCCCGGGGCAGGGACCCTCCAGCAGGGACCCCCCCCAGCACGGACACCCCAGGAGGGACCCCCCCGCAGGGACCCCCCCCAGCAGGGACCCCCCCCCGGGCAAGGACCCTCCAGGGCGGGCAGGGACCTCCGGGCAGGGACCCCTCCCAGCACGGACCCCCCCCAGCAGAGACCCCCCCCCCCAGCACGGCCCCCCCCCAGCACGGACCCCCCCCGAGCACGGACCCCTCCGGGGTGGGCACGGAGCCCCGGGAGCAGGCAGGGACCCCCCCGGGCAGGGACCCCCCCGCAGCAGGGAACCCCCGGGACAGGGACCCCCGGGGAGGGCAGGGACCCCGGGGGCAGGGACACCCCCCCCCAAGCAGGGACCCCCCCGGGGCAGGCAGGGCCCCCCGGGAGCAGGGACCCCCCACCCCCCGGGGCAGGCAGGGCCCCCCGGGAGCAGGGCCCCCCCCCAGCAGGCAGGGCCCCCCCCCCAGGCTAATGCCCCCCCCTTGCAGGCTACCAGCCCTTCCTGAAGATCTACCAGTCCATGCAGCTCGTCTACACCTCGGGGGTCTAGTGAGTGTGTGCCCCCCCGGGCCCCCAGACCCTCGCCCCCCCGCTGGGGGTCCCGGAGCCCCCCCAAACCCTCACACCCCCCCGTCGGTGGTCCCGGGGCCCCCCAGACCCTCACCCCCCCACTGGGGGTCCCGGGCCCCCCCAAACCCTCACCCCCCCCCGTTGGGGGTCCCGGGGCCCCCCAGACCCTCACCCCCCCACTGGGGGTCCCGGGGCCCCCCCAAACCCTCACCCCCCCCCCGTCGGGGCGTCCCGGGGCCCCCCAAACCCTCACCCCCCCGCTGGGGGTCCCGGGCCCCCCCAAACCCTCACCCCCCCCCGTCGGGGCGTCCCGGGCCCCCCCAAACCCTCAGCCCCCCCTCGTCGGGGGTCCCGGACCCCCCCAACCCTCACACACACCCCCTCGTCGGGGGTCCCGGGCCCCCCCAAACCCTCACCCCCCCCGTTGGGGGTCCCGGGGCCCCCCCAAACCCTCACCCCCCCGCTGCGGGTCCCGGCCCCCCCAAACCCTCAGCCCCCCCTCGTCGGGGGTCCCGGACCCCCCCAACCCTCACACACACCCCCTCGTCGGGGGTCCCGGGCCCCCCTAGGCCCTCACCCCCCCCCGCTGGGGGTCCCGGGGCCCCCCCAACCCTCACAGCCCCCCCCCCGCTGGGGGTCCCGGGGCCCCCCCAACCCTCACCCCCCCCCCCCCGCTGGGGGTCCCGGGGCCCCCCCAACCCTCACCCCCCCCCCCCAGCAGCACCTGCGGCCCCGGCCCCCAGAGCCTCTGCGTCACCCTGGAGCCCGCCCTGCTGCTGAAGGGGGACGTGATGGTGAGGGGGGCGCGGGGGGGGCGCGGGGGGCACGTGCAAGGGGGGGGTGCAAGGGGGGGGTGCAAGGGTGAAATGTGCAAGGGGTGCTTGCAAGGGGGGCACGTGCAAGGGGGGTGTGCAAGAGGGGCGTGCAAGGGGTGCACGTGCAAGGGTGGAGTGTGCAAGGGGGGTTGTGCAAGGGGTGCACGCGCAAGGGGGGTGCAAGGGGTGCTTGCAAGGGGTGCACGTGCAAGGGTGAAACGTGCAAGGGGTGCTTGCAAGGAGTGCACGTGCAAGGGGTGCGCGTGCAAGGGTGGGGTGTACAAGGGGGGGCAAGCAAGAAGTGCATGCACAAGGGGTGTATGTGCAAGGGTGGGGTGTGCAAGGGGCAGTGTGCAAAGGTGGAGTGTGCAAGGGACATGTGCAAGCGTCGTGCAAGGGCGGAGTGTGCAAGGGGGGGTGTGCAAGGGGTGTATGTGCAAAGGTGGAGCATGCAAGGGACATGTGCAAGCGTCGTGCAAGGGCGGAGTGTGCAAGGGGGGGTGCGCAAGGGGTGTATGTGCAAAGGTGGAGTGTGCCAAGGGACATGTGCAAGCATCGTGCAAGGGCGGAGTGTGCAAGGTTGGGTGCGCAAGGGGGGTGTGCAAAGGTGGAGCGTGCAAGGGACATGTGCAAGTGTCGTGCAAGGGCGGAGTGTGCAAGGGGGTGTGTGCAAGGGGTGTATGTGCAAAGGTGGAGTGTGCAAGGGACATGTGCAAGTGTCGTGCAAGGGTGGAGTGTGCAAGGGGGGTGTGCAAGGGGGGTGTGTGCAAAGGTGGAGCGTGCAAGGGACATGCGCAAGCGTCGTGCAAGGGCGGAGTGTGCAAGGGGGGTGTGCAAGGGACATGTGCAAGGGCGGAGTGTGCAAGGGACATGTGCAAGCATTGTGCAAGGGCGGAGTGTGCAAGGTTGGGTGCGCAAGGGGGGTGT
>NW_028120864.1:0-3000 GCF_965183815.1 Platalea leucorodia | reverse complement strand
CCTGAGAAGGGGAGGAGCGACCTGCGCCTGTGGCGCCCCCTGCTGGTCAGGAGGCTCGAGTTCCACCCTGGCGCCGGGGAGGCCCCGCCCCCTTCCATTGATCACGGCGTGGCCACGCCCCCTTCCATTGAGGACTGCAACGCCCCGCTCCATTCATGCCCGTGGGGAGCAGGGACGGGGGGACGGACTGTGGGTGTGTCCGTGGGTCCGTGGGTCCGTGAGTCTGGCCGTGGGTCCGTGGGTGTGTCCGTGGGTCCGTGGGTCTGTCCACAAGGTGCAGCAGGCGCCTGCCGGCAGCTTTGCGGTCGGTGGCACCCTGGGGACCGTGGTCCTTGATGATGACAGCCCGAGCACCCTTGGTGGCACCGTGGGGACCATCAATGACACCCTGGGGACCCTCGGTGGCCCCGTGAGGGCCACTGGTGGCCCTGTGCCCAGCTTTGGTGGCACCCTGGGGACCGTGGGGACCATCGATGGCACTGTGAACATCCTTGGTGGCACGCCAGGGACCCTCGGTGGCCCCGTGAGGACCACCGGTGGCCCTGTGCCCATCTTTGGTGGCCCCCTGGGGACTGTGGGGACCATCGATGGCACCGTGAGCACCTTGGTGGCACCGTGGGGACCCTGGTGGCCCCGTGAGGACCCTCGGTGGCCCCGTGAGGACCACCGGTGGCCCTGTGCCCATCCTTGGTGGCACCCTGGGGACGGGCGAGGCGGGGCGTGGGGGCGTGGCCAGACGGGGTGGTCCCGCCCCGTGGGGCCACGGGGCGGAGGGGGCGTGGCTTTCCCTTCCCGCGCAGGCGCGGCCCCGCCCTCCCGCGCAGGCGCCATGGCCGCCCGCCCCGCCGCGCTCCCGCCGGCCCTGTCAGGCGATGGCGGGCGGTAGGTGAGCGGCGACGGGGGGGTCTGTGCCGAGGGGACCCCCGCCAGGGGACATTCTGGGGGGGGGTGGCTCTGCGGGGACGCTCTGAGGGGGCTGTGAGGGGGGGCCGGCTGAGGGGACCCGGTGAGGGGGCATTTTGGGGGGGGTCTGCTGAGGGGGGACCCTCTGAGGGGGCTTTGGGGGGGGGACACACCCTGTGAGGGGACCCTCTGAGGGGGCTTTGCTAAGGGGGGACCCTCCAAGGGGTCTTTGCTGAGGGGGGACCCTCTGAGGGGGCCTTTTGAGGGGTCTCTGTTGAAGGGGGACCCTCTGAGGGGTCTTTGCCTTGGGGGGACCCTGTGAGGGGACCTTTTGAGGGGTCTTTGCTTAAGGGGGGACCCTCCAAGGGGGTCTTTTCTGGGGGGGGACCCTCTGAGGGGACATTTTGAGGGGTCTTTCCTTAAGGGGGGACCCTGCAAGAGGTTTTTGCTGGGGGGGGACCCTCCGAGGGGACCCTCTGAGGGGGTCTTTACTTGTAGGGGACCCTTTGAGGGGTCTCTGCTAGGAGGGGACCCTTTGAGGGGACATTTTGAGGGGGTCTTTGCCTTGGGGGGACCCTCTGAGGGGGCTTTGGGGGGGGGGACCCCTCTGAGGGGACATTTTGAGGGGTCTCTGCTTAAGGGGGGGACCCTCTGAGGGGGCTTTGGGGGGGGGACACCCTCTGAGGGGACATTTTGAGGGGGTCTCTGCTTAAGGGGGAGACCCTCTGAGGGGGCTTTGCCTTGGGGGGACACTGAGGGGACATTTTGAGGGAGTCTTTAGGGGGGGGGGGGGACCCTCCGAGGGGGACCCTCCGAGGGGTCTCCGCACAGAGGACCCCACCCAAGGCTCCGGCGGAGGAGCAGCACCCGAGAGGGGGCTGCGGCGAGGAAGGCTGGGGGGGGGTCCCGGCAGCCCCCCGCCATGTCGTGGCGCCGGCAGTGGTGCTACCTGTGCGACCTGCCCAAAATGCCCTGGGCCGTGGTGTGGGATTTCAGCGAAGCCGTCTGCCGCGGCTGCGTCAACTTCGAAGGCGCCGACCGTATCGAACCGTTGCTGGAAGCCGCCCGGCGTCTTCGGCACAGCCACGCCGAAACCCGGCACCGCGACGTCCCGCCGGTATCGCGTCCGCCCGCCGGAATGAACCGCCCCGAGGAGACGACGGCCGAACGCCGCGCTCCGCCGCTGCTGCCGTTACCGGTGCCGTGCCGCCCGGACGGCGCCGAGTGTTTGGCGGAACTGAGCGAAGCCATGCGCGGTCGCGCCGAGGACTGGCCGGGAAAACCGCCGGCGGTACGGGAACGCCTCGCCGCCCTCGCCGGTTGCGCTCCCTTCAACGTTCGCTTCCGAAAGGATCACGCTTTGGTGGGACGAATCTTCGCCTTCGACGCCGCGCCCCGGCCCGGTTTTGAGTTCGAATTGAAGCTTTTTGCCGAATATCCCTGCGGTTCCGGCAGCGTCTACGCCGGCGTGCTGGGCCTGGCAAAGCGGATGTTCCAGGATTGCCTGCGGGCGCCCGGCAAAACCATTTCTTCCGGCTACAAATACCTGGAATACGAGAAGCGGCAGGGAAGCGGCGACTGGCGGCTGCTTGGCGAACTCTTCACCGAAGCCGTCCGTTTTTTCCGGCACCCGCCGGCACCCGACGCCTTACCGCAACCTCCGCCGCCTCCTCGCCGCCGCCGCAAAGCTTCGCCGGAGCCGGATGAACCGCGATCCTACCGCCATCACCCATCGAGGGAAATTTCACCCGTTACGGCGGAGGATTCGGCGCTCTCCTGCGGTTTGTGCCGCCGGCGGTTGGAGGACACCCATTTCGTACAGTGTCCCTCGGTACCGGCTCACCGGTTTTGCTTCCCCTGCGCCCGTCGCGCCATCCGGGCGCGGGGAAGCGCCGGCGGCGACGTCCACTGCCCCAGCGGCGGCCGATGTCCCCTGGTCGGATCCGGCCTCCCCTGGGCGTTCATGCAGGGGGAGATCGCCGCCATCTTGGCCGGCGACGTCCGCGTCAAACGGGAGCGGGACCCCTGAGGGTCCTCGTCCCCCCCCCCCCCAAAACCGTGCCTCAGTTTCCCCACCCCCCTCCTCCCAGGTGGTTT
>NW_028120865.1:0-3000 GCF_965183815.1 Platalea leucorodia | reverse complement strand
CCCCGGCGTTTGGCCTCCAGCTCCCGGCGCCGCTGCTGCTGCTGCTGCCGCCGGCCCGAGCCTGGGGGGGGGGGGGGGGGGGCCCCACGGGGGGTCCCGAGGGAGGGGGCACCAGTGAGGGCAATGGGGCTCCCGGGGGGGGGGGGGGCGCCCCCACGGGGGTCCCGAGGGAGGGGGGCACCAAGTGAGGGGCAATGGGGCTCCCTGGGGGCGGGGACGGGACACGACACCCCGCGGTGTCGGGGGGGTCCCAACGGGGCTGGGGGGGTCCAGGGGTGTCGGGGGGGGGGTCCCTGGGGGGGGGGCTTCTTGGGGGTCCCAGGGGGCTGGGGGGGCCCTGTGGGGTCCCAAGGGGCACTGGGGGTCCCGGGGGGCTGTGACGGTCCCTGGGGGGTCCGGGGGGGTCACAGGTGGCACTGGGGGGGTCCCAGGGGTCCCTGGGGGGGGTTCTTGGGGGTCCCAGGGGGCTGAGTAGTCCCGGGGGGGTTCTGGGGGGGCATTGGGGGGGTCCCAGGTGGCACTGGGGGGTCCCTGGGGGGCCCGGGGGGGGTGCATTGGGGGGCTCACAGGTGGCACTGGGGGGTCCCGGGGGTCCCAGGGGGCTGTGGGGGGTCCCTGGGGGGGGGGTTCTTGGGGGTCCCAGGGGGCTGGGGGGTTCCTGGAGGGGTTCTGGGGGGGAATTGGGGGGGTCCCAGGTGGCACTGGGGGGGGGTCCCGGGGGGCTCTGGGGGTCCCTGGGGGTCCCTGGGGGGTGGCATTGGGGGGTCCCAGGTGGCACTGGGGGGCCCCGGGGGGCTGGGGGGGGCCCGGGGGGGGGTCTCACCTTGGTGGCTGGGCAGCGCCTCCCAGGCGTCCTCGGTGCCCCACTCCCCCCCCACCCCCCCACTCCTCCTCCCCCTCCTCGTCCCCCCCCGGCTGGGGGAGGGGCAGTGGGGGGGGGGGGTCCGGCGCGGGGGGGGCTGGGGTCTGTGGGGGGGGCCCCCCCATCCTCCTTGCTGCTTGCGGGGGGGCTCCGGGGCAGCTCCATGTCCTGGGGGGGGCAGCTCCATGTCCTGGGGGGGGGGGGCAGTGGGGTCACACCGTGCCCCCCCCCCCAACGTGGCCCCCCCCCCCCCCCCCAACTCACCTCCAGGCTGCCCCAGTCGTCGTCCCACCCGTCGGGGTCCTGCAGGGGGGGCTCCTCGGGGGGGGGCTCTGGGGGGGACACAGTGGGGGGTCGGGGGTCCCCAAGGGTGGGAGGGGGCTGGGGACCCCACGGGGGGGAGCTGGGTTCCCCAGGAGGGGTGGGGGGGGCCCTGGGGGGGGTTGGGGGACACTCACCTTTTGGGGGGGCCGGGGGGCCCTCGGCGGGGGCCTGGGGGGGGGTCTGCGGGGGGGGCCCCGGCCTCGGCCCCCATCAGCCGCGCCGTCAGGGAGGTGACGCCGGTGACGGCCCAGACACGGCGGCCCCCAGCCCCCCCGGCCCCCCCCCGGGGCCCCCGGGGGCAGTGGCTGCGCTGGGGGGGTCTGGGGGGGGAGGGAGGGGTCACGGGGGGGGTGGGGGGCACCCCCCACGCCACCCCCACCCCCAAGCCGGTCCCCAATGTCACCCCCCCATAGCCCCCCCAATCCCCGCCCCCCCCCCCTTCTCCCCCCTCTCTCCCAGGACCCCTATTCCCCCCACAGCCCCCCCCAACCACCCCCCCGTGGGGTCCCCCAGCCCCCCCCCGCCCCCGTTCTCTCACCCCCCTCCGGGGCCCCCCAGGATTCGGTGGCCGCCTCCAGCTGATCCAGGAAGCTGCGGAGCGCCCGGAAAGCCTGGGGGGGGGGGGCAGCAGTGAGGGACCCCCCCCAAAGACGGGAGACTCCTGCAGCCCCAGCAACCCCCGATGGGGAAACACACACACACCCCCCCCCCAACAATGAGACCCCCCCCGCAGCCATTGCAATGGGAGCCCCCCCCCCAGCAACGGTTGCAATGGGACCCCCAGCACCCAGAGCCCCCAGCACCCACTGCAATGGGGGACCCCCCCCCCCAGCAACGGTTGCGATGGGACCCCCAGCACCCGCTGCAGTGGGATCCCAACCCCCCCAGCACCCATTGCATGAGGACCCCAACCCCCAGCACCCACTGTGATGGGACCCCCAGCAACGAGACACCCCCCCCCCAGCACCCACTGCGATGGGACCCCCAGCAACGAGACACCCCCCCCCCCAGCACCCAGACCCCCCAGCACCCACTGCGATGGGATCCCCCCCCCCCAGTAACCGTTGTGATGGGACCCCCAGCACCCACTGCGATGGGATCCCCCCCCCCCCAGCACCCACTGCATGAGGACCCCGGCCCCCAGCCCCCCGCGAGGGCACCCCCAGCCCCACCTGCTGCCGCACGCCGGGGTGGGGGTCGGTGGTGAGGCCGCAGAGGGCGGGCAGCACCCTCCCGGCGCACTCCTGGGGCGAGTAGCACCCGTGGGTGGCGGCGAAGGCGGCGACGGCGGCCGCCCGCGCCGGGGCGAAGGGGTCCCGCGTCGCCCGCGCCAGGGCGGGGGCCAGCACCCGCTGCCGGGTCTGGGGGGGGGGGAAACGGAGTGAGGGGGGGGTCTGCGGCGCGGGGGCGCGGGGGGCGCGGGGGCGGGTGCTCACCTGGGGGGGCAGGAGGGGGCCCAGGCGCCCCAGGCAGAGCGTGGCGGTTGCAGCGCAGGGGTCCCAGCGCGTCGCCCGTCTGCACCCGCAGCAGCAGCCGCGGCAGCTCCCGCCCCCGGCGCCCCTCCCCCAGCTTGGGTGCCAGCAGCACCATCGACTGCGGGGAGGGGGGCAGGAGGTCAGGGGGACCCAGATGTTTGGGGGGGACCCAGATGTTTGGGGGGGGCCAGGCATCCAGGGGGACCCAGGTGTCTGGGGCACCCAGGGGCTCAGGGGGGCCCAGGTATTTGGGGGGACCCAGGTGTTTGGGGGGGACCCAGGGGCTCAGGGGACCCAGATGTTTTGGGGGGGACCCAGATGTTTGGGGTACCCAGGGGC
>NW_028120866.1:0-3000 GCF_965183815.1 Platalea leucorodia | reverse complement strand
GTCCCTCCTGTGTCCCCATGTCCCCCTTAGGGACATGGCTCTGGGCTGTCCCCATGTCCCCTTGGGGCCACCAAGGAACCCCTGGGGACATGGCTCTGGGCTGTCCTTGTCCCGCTTATGTCCCCCACGGGGGTGACAACAGTGTCACCGTCCCCTCTGGGGGTGGCCGGGTTTGGGGGGGGGGGTGGGAGGGGGCCACCCACCGTCCCCCAGCGCTGGCGCCCGCCGTCACCCGCCTCGTCTCCATCCTCGTGTCTCGTGTCCGTCCCCATCTCACCTCACCCGGGCTTGGCGGGGCGGGCGGGAGGTGACACGCGCGTCCCTGTGCCATGTCCTGTCCGGGGTTGGTGGTGGCGGGGACACACAAGGTTGGGGACATTTTTTTTTTGGGGGGGGGGGGGGGTGGTGTTTGGGGGGGGGGGGTCCTGGCAGCGCCGGAGGGTCCCAAGGAGCCGTCGCAGGTGAGTGCCGCGCCGCGTCGGGGACGGCACGGGGAGGGCGATGGGGGTGGCTTCGTTTGGGGACACTTGGGGACATTTGGGGACACTTGAGGAAGGTGGGGGGGGGGGGGGACGGGGGGGGTGAATGAGCCCTTTCGGTCCCTTGCAGGAGAGGCAGCTTTCCGCCGTGGGTGCAGCAGACCCGGGTGTGAGCTGGGCCGGGGGGGTCCCCGCGCGACCCCCGCCTCCGCCCCCGCCACCCCAGATCACGGCCAACGGCGAGCTGCGCGGCCCCGCTGCTGAGCACTAGCCCCCGCCCCGGGGGGTCGCCGGGGTCCCCCCCCCAACCCCCCGCCCCGGGGCTGGCGGTGGCCCCCGGCGACCCCCGGGGAAGAGGAGGAGGAGGAGGAGGGGAGGGAGGGGGGGAGGAAGGAGACCACACACACCCCCCCCCCCCCTTTCTCCCCCTCGTGCGACACGGGGAGACCCTCGGGCGAGGGGAGGCCTGGAGCGAGGGCGGCGAGGGGAGGCCTCGTGCAAAGGGGCCTCGTGCAAGGGCGCCTCGTGCAAAGGGGCCTCGTGCAACGGGAGCGGGGAGGCCTCGTGCAAAGGGGCCTCGTGCAAAGGGGCCTCGTGCAACGGGAGCGGGGAGGCCTCGGGCAAAGGGGCCTCGTGCAAAGGGGCCTCGTGCAAAGGCGCCTCGTGCAAGAGGAGCGGGGAGGCCTCGTGCAAAGGGGCCTTGTGCACCGGGAGCGGGGAGGCCTCGTGCAAAGGGGCCTCGTGCAAAGGGGCCTTGTGCACCGGGAGCGGGGAGGCCTCGTGCAAAGGGGCCTCGTGCAAAGGGGCCTCGTGCAATGGGAGCGGGGAGGCCTCGTGCAAAGGGGCCTCGTGCAACGGGAGCGGGGAGGCCCCGTGCAATGGCTCCTCATGCAAGGGCTCCTCGTGCAACAGGAGGAGGGAGGCCTTGTGCTACAGCTCCTCGTGCAAGGGCTCCTCGTGCAACGGGAGTGGGGAGGCCTTGTGCAAAGGGGCCTCGTGCAAGGGCGCCTCGTGCAAGGGCTCCTCGTGCAAGGGGGAGTGGGAAGGCCTCGTGCAACGGCTCCTCGTGCAACGGCTCCTCGTGCAACAGGAGCAGGGAGACCTCGTGCAACGGCTCCTCGTGCAACAGGAGCAGGGAGGCCTCGTGCAACAGCTCCTCGTGCAAGGGCTCCTCGTGCAACAGGAGTGGGAAGGCCTTGTGCAAAGGGGCCTCGTGCAACGGGAGCAGGGAGGCTTCATGCAGCAGCTCCTCGTGCAAGGGCTCCTCGTGCAACAGGAGCAGCACAGCCTCGTGCAAGGGCTTTTCATGCAAGGGCTCCTCGTGCAACGGGAGTGGGAAGGCGTCGTGCAAGGGCTCTTCGTGCAAAGGTTCCTCGTGCAACAGGAGCGAGAAGGCCTCGTGCAAGGGCATCTTGTGCACCAGCACCTCGTGCAACAGGGGCAGGGAGGCCTCGTGCGACGGCTCCTCGTGCGACGATCCCTCGTGCACCGGCTCCTCGTGTGATGGGAACAAGGAGGCCTCGTGCAACGGCTCCTCGTGCACCAGGACAGGGGGTGGCCTCGTACATCAGCTCCTCGTGCATCGGGGTCCTCGTGCAATGGGGGGGGGCGAGGAGGCTTCGGGCACCGGCTCCTCATGCAACAGCTCCTCGTGCACCGGGACTGGGGCGACCTCGTGCACCAGGAGCGGGACGGCCTCGTGCAACCGGGACTGGGCTGGCCTCGTGCACCGGCTCCTCGTGCACCAGGATCAGGCCGACCCTCGTGCGGCGGCGGCGGCGGCGGCGGGGGGGGGGTGTTTGTCCTCGTGCATCAGGATCACGGCGGCTTCGTGCAACGGGATCGGGGCGGCTTCGTGCAACGGCTTCTTGTGCACCAGGACCAGGGAATCCCTCGTGCGACACCTCCCCGTGCACCAGGACCAGCCCAGCTCCCCCCCCCCTCCTCCTCCTCCTCCTTTCCTCGTGCATCGCCCTCCTTGCACCAGGACCCGATCTCCCCCCCTCCTCGTGCATCAGCTCCTCGTGCATCACCGCTCCTCCTCGTGCAACGGCCTCGTCCCCACCCCCCCCTTTCCGTGCACCAGGCCCCGGACTTTTGCCCCTCCGTGCATCACGTCGCCGCGTTGCGGGCAGCCCTCGTGCACCGCAGCCCTCGTGCACCGGCCTCTCGTGCACCGGGCCTCGGGGCCGCCCTCGTGCACCGCAGCCCTCGTGCACCGGCCTCTCGTGCACCGGCCTCTCGTGCACCGGGCCTCGGGGCCGCCCTCGTGCATCGCCGCCCTCGTGCACCGGGCCCGGAGCTCCCCGTGCGACACCTCCCCGTGCAACGCACCCCCACCCCGCCCCGTGCACCTCTGGGTTTTGGTTTTTTGTTGGTTGGGGGGGTGTTTTCCGCTTTTTTTGGGTTTCTTTGTCCCCTTTTTTGTTTTCCTCGTGCATCGTCTCTCGTGCATCGCCCCCCGCCCCCGTGCACCAGGATGGGGGGGGGGGGGGTCCCCGTGCGATGGCACCAGGGGGTC
>NW_028120867.1:0-3000 GCF_965183815.1 Platalea leucorodia | reverse complement strand
GGACCCCCCCCCCCAAAGACCCCTCAGACCTCCCAAGACCTCCAGTTGGGTCCCAAAGACCCATGGGACCCCCCCAAAGATACCCCAGGCCCCCCAAGACCCCCAGTTGGGTCCCAAAGACCCATGGACCTCCCCCCAAAGACCCCCCAAGACCCCCAGTTGGGTCCCAAAGTCCCATGGACCCTCCCCCAAAGACCCCCCAGACCTCTCAAGACCCCCAGTTGGGTCCCAAAGACCCATGGACCCCCCCTAAAGACCCATGGACCCTCCCCCAAAGACCCCCCCAGACCTCCCCAAGACCCCCAGTTGGGTCCCAAAGACCCATGGACCCCCCCAAAGACCCCTGGACACCCCTCCAAAGACCCCCCAGACCTCCCAAGACCCCCCAGTTGAATCCAAAGACCCATGGACCCCCCCAAAGATCCCCCAGACCTCTCAAGACCTCCAGTTGGGTCCCAAAGACCCATGGACCCCCCCAAAGACCCATGGACACCCCCAAAGACCCATGGACACCCCCCCCAAAGACACCCCAGACCTCCCAAGACCCCCATTTGGGTCCCAAAGACCCATGGACCTCCCCCAAAGACCTCCCAAGACCCCCAGTTGGGTCCCAAAGACCCATGGACCCACCCCAAAGACCCATGGACCCTCCCCCAAAGACCCCCCCAGACCTCCAAGACCCCCAGCTGGGTCCCAAAGACCCATGGACCCCCCCTAAAGACCCCCCCAGACCTCCCAAGACCCCCAGTTGGGTCCCAAAGATCCATGGACCCCCCCAAAGAGCCCCCAAAGACCCCCCAAGACCCCCAGTTGGGTCCCAAAGATCCATGGACCCCCCCAAAGAACCCCCAGACCTCCCAAGACCTCCAGTTGGGTCCCAAAGACTCATGGAGCCCCCCCAAAGACCCCTGGACCCCCCCCAAAGACCCCCCCCAGACCTCCCAAGACCCCCCAGTTGAATCCCAAAGACCCCATGCACACCCCTCCCAAAGACCCCCAAAGACCCCCCAGACCTCTCAAGACCCCCAGTTGGGTCCCAAAGACCCATGGACCCACCCCAAAGACCCCCGAACCCCCCCAAAGACCACAATTCATGCTCATTTGATGCCAAGCCCAGACCTGCAGCACCTGGTCCCACCCCGTGCCCGAGCTTGCTGTCCTCAGGGTGCCCCTGCGGTGAAGAGGTCGCAAGGGTGGGATGGGAGGTCCCAGAGCCCTGCAGCACCCACCTCTCATGATGACCAGGAAGCAGATGCAGACCAGGGCCAGGCTACCCCACAGACGACCCCCCATCTCTCCGGACGTCGGAGTTTGGGGGGGTGGTGGTGGAAATCTTGCCTCGTTGATCTGCTGCCAGCTGCGGGTGCAGCGGGAATAAGACACGGAGGGTCATCAAGGGACCTTTGGTCACAGGCGAGAAGGAGGAGGGATGAAACCTGAGCCACAGGCGCCAGGAGCAAAGGGACGGGTGCCAACACCCATTTCCCAGCAGAGGCGTTGTCCCACGAGACATGGGGTGCCCAACACCCTCCTTTAAGGTCCATGAGACCCCCTCTGGGTCCATCCCGGCATCTCCAAGACCCCGTCCTGTCCCCACCAGCCCTGGCCATGGCTTGTCCTCGCTGTGGAGTGAGGCCGGGGGACAGGAGCGGGATGGGGACGGGGATGGGATGGGGACGGGGATGGGATGGGGACGTGGGATGGGGATGTGGGATGTGGGACGTGGGATGGGGATGTGGGACGTGGGATGGGGACGTGGGACATGGGACAGGGACATGGGACAGGGGACAGGAAGGTAGCACCAGGCTGGGGACATCAGATTGGCTACCTGGCCAATCCCATATGTCCCCTGCCCCAGCCCAATCCCCTGCAGAGGACTTGGGGACCCAACCAATCCCATATAGCCCCTGCCTAAACCCCTAGAGAGGATGGAGGCAGCTGCCTGCTCCTCTGTGACCCCACCTTGATGCCACCAAGCCCTTTGGAGACCCCCCCCCCATAGAAGGGGACACGGAGAAGGGACATCGGGGGCCACCGGTGGCTGGGGTGGGGGGGTGGTGGCACTCTGTGGGGTGCTGGTGTCCCCACGATGTCCCCACCCGGATTTGGGAGCGGTTCCCGGTAGGAAGCCGGGCAGTGCCCAGAGGTAACCAAGGCCACCTGAAGGTGTCACCAACCGAGGGGACAGGCACGAGCACTTCCTTGAGTGGGTGTCACAACCCCCGCCACGCCAAGAGGTGTGTCCCAGTGGGTGACAACGGGTCCCACGGGGTGACACTGCCGTGGGGTGTCAGTGCCATGGGGTGGAAGCACCCTAGGGTGGCGGTGTCCTCGGGTTGTCCTGCCGTGGGGTGACAGAGCCGTGGGGTGACAGCGTCTTGTCCATGGGTGGAGGTGACACGGCTGTAGGGTGACAGCACCCCAGGGTGACACTGCCGTGGGGTGACGGCGCCGTGAGGTGACAGCGTCCTTGTCCACGGGTGGAGGTGACACTGCCGTGGGGTGAATTCTGTGGTGGTTTGGGGGCTGGGTGAGGTTTTGGGGTGAATCTGAGCAGGTTTGGGGTACGGTGATGGTTTGGGGTGGATCCATGTGGATTTTGGGGTGGATCCGTGCAGTTTTGGGGTGATTCTGAGCAGGTTTGGGGTCTGGGTGAGGTTTTGGGGTGAATCTGTGGTGGTTTGGGGGCTGGGTGACATTTTGGGGTGAATCTGAGCAGGTTTGGGGTGGATCCACGTGGATTTTGGGGTGGATCCGTGCAGTTTTGGGGAGAATCTGTGGTGGTTTGGGGGCTGGGTGAGGTTTTGGGGTGAATCTGTGGAGGTTTGGGGTACGGTGATGGTTTGGGGTGGATCCATGTGGATTTTGGGGTGGGTCCGTGCAGTTTTGGGGTGAATCTGAGCAGGTTTGGGGTACGGTGATGGTTTGGGGTGGATCCATGTGGATTTTGGGGTGGATCCGTGCAGTTTTGGGGTGAATCTGAGCAGGTTTGGGGTACGG
>NW_028120868.1:0-4000 GCF_965183815.1 Platalea leucorodia | reverse complement strand
CGTGAGGTGGAGAAGAAGAGCGTGTCAAGAGGAGGGAAGAGAAAGGCAGAGGGGTGTTAGGAGGCAGAGGTAGCAGGAGGCAAAGGGAGGCAAGAGGCAAGGGAGGAGGCGGCAAGAGGAGGCAACGGGGCAGGGCCAAAGTAGAGGCACGAAGAGGGCAGAGCAGGAGAGAGGAGGTAGAGGAGGAGGAGGCAAGAGGAGGAGAAGGAGGAGGAGGCCCGAAGGTGCCGTAGGAGGCAAGAGGAGGAGGAGGAGGATGGAAGAGGAGGCAATGGGCGAAAGCAGGAGGAGGAAAAGGCAAGAGGCCGTAAGAGGAAGGACTAGGAGGAAGAGGAAGAGAAGGAGGCAAAGGAGAAGGCAAAAGGGTGTCAGGTGAAGAAAAGAGGAGGAGGAGGAGAATGAGGCAAGAGGAGGCAAGGTGTGGGAAGAGAGGCGGTAGGAGGCTGCAGCAGAAGAGAAGGGAAAGGCAAGAGGAGGCAAGGTGAGGCCGCATGTGGCAATTAAACACGGACTCCGCATATGAGTTTAGGCAGTAAGACAAGCGAAGACGACGACGACAATGGCAATGGCGATGATAATAACACTTTATTTTTACAATCTATCCCTTTTATAATATGAGATAGTGTTCACGAGCAAGCAAAACCCATTTCATTGGCTACTGTCTTTTGTCCAGGCGTCTCTTCAGCGTTACTTATTGGTTCTTCAAGCTGGTGCCCGCGAATTCCTCTTTCAGGGAGGTATCCAATCTCATCCTTATTTTTCTGCCTCTAAGTTTCACAACCTTGTTTGTAACAAGGCTCAAAGGCACAGCTGCATCTCGTCAAAGTAAAACACTATCTCATTTATTCCCACAGCTGCAGGAGGAGGAAAAGGAGGAGGAGGCAGCAGGATGTCCCAAGAGGCAAGAGGAGGACAGAGCAGGAGCCAGAAGGTAAAGGAGGAGGAGGGAAGCAAAAGCGGAAAAGGAGGAGAGGCGAGGATGCGAGCTGAGGTAAGCAGGAGGCAATAGGAGGCGGGAGGAGGAGGCAATGGGCGAGAGCAGGAGGAGGGCAAAAAGAGGAGGCGCGAGGAGGAGAGAGCAGGATCGCGGAGGGAAAGGAGGATGAGGCAAAAGGAAGAAGAAGAGAAGGAGGCTACAGGACGCCGTAAGGCGCAAGAGGAGGCCAGAAGATGTCAGAGGAAGAGGAGTGGTAGGAGAAGGAGGGAGGCGGCGGTGGAGTCAACGGGAGCAAGAGGAAAGAAGCTGAGGAGGGAGGAGGCAAGAGCAGGCCACAGGAGGCAAAAGGCAATGGCGTCTTCCTCCTTCTTGTGCCTCTTCTTGCCTTTGATTGCCTCCTGCTGCCCTCTTCTGCTCTTGCCTCCTGCTGCCTCCTCTTGCCTTCTCCTTCTCCTCTGCCTCCTCCTCTTGCTTTCCCTTGCCTCCTTTTCTCTCCTCCTCCACTCGCCTCCTTTTGGCTTCCTTCTCCTCCTCCTCTTCCCAACACTTGCCTCCTCCTCCTCCTCTTGCCTCCTCCTTCTCCTCCTCCTCCCGTTGCCTTCTCCTCTCTCCTCTTGCCTACTCTTGACCCTTCGTGCCGCCTCCTCCTTGGCCTCCTCTTGCCTCCTCCTCCTCCTCCTCTTCCTCTTTCTTCTCCTCCACCTCAGCCTCTTCCTCTTGCCTCTTTTCGCCTCCGCCTCTTCCTCCTCCTTTCGCCTCCTTTTCACACATCATCCTCTTGCCTCCTCTTCTGCCTCCTCCTCTTGCCTAGTTCTCATGCTTCCTCCTCCTCCTCCTCCTCTCTCTCTTCCTCTTGCCTCCTCTTGCCTCCTCCTCCTCCACCTCCTGCTCTTGCTTCCTCTTGCCTCCTGCTCCCTCCTCCACTTCCTCCTGCTCTTGCCTCCTTCTCCTCTTGCCTCCGCTTTCCTCCGGGAGGAGAAGGGAAGAGGAGGAGAAGGAGGCAAGAGTCTCAAAGAGGGAGGAAGAGGAGGCAAGAGGAAGAGGGGGAGGATGAGGAGTAGAGAAGAAGAGTCAGGAGAAAGCAGGCAAAGGAGGAGGAGGAGGAGGAGGAGGAAGGCAGAGGAAAGAAGAGGAGGCTGAGGAAGTGGAGGCAAGAGGCGTCAAGAGTTGTGGAGAGGAGGCGCGTGAGGTGGAGAAGAAGAGCGTGTCAAGAGGAGGGAAGAGAAAGGCAGAGGGGTGTTAGGAGGCAGAGGTAGCAGGAGGCAAAGGGAGGCAAGAGGCAAGGGAGGAGGCGGCAAGAGGAGGCAACGGGGCAGGGCCAAAGTAGAGGCACGAAGAGGGCAGAGGAGGTAGAGGAGGAGGAGGCAAGAGGAGGAGAAGGAGGAGGAGGCCCGAAGGTGCCGTAGGAGGCAAGAGGAGGAGGAGGAGGATGGAAGAGGAGGCAATGGGCGAAAGCAGGAGGAGGAAAAGGCAAGAGGCCGTAAGAGGAAGGACTAGGAGGAAGAGGAAGAGAAGGAGGCAAAGGAGAAGGCAAAAGGGTGTCAGGTGAAGAAAAGAGGAGGAGGAGGAGAATGAGGCAAGAGGAGGCAAGGTGTGGGAAGAGAGGCGGTAGGAGGCTGCAGCAGAAGAGAAGGGAAAGGCAAGAGGAGGCAAGGTGAGGCTGCATGTGGCAATTAAACACGGACTCCGCATATGAGTTTAGGCAGTAAGACAAGCGAAGACGACGACGACAATGGCAATGGCGATGATAATAACACTTTATTTTTACAATCTATCCCTTTTATAATATGAGATAGTGTTCACGAGCAAGCAAAACCCATTTCATTGGCTACTGTCTTTTGTCCAGGCGTCTCTTCAGCGTTACTTATTGGTTCTTCAAGCTGGTGCCCGCGAATTCCTCTTTCAGGGAGGTATCCAATCTCATCCTTATTTTTCTGCCTCTAAGTTTCACAACCTTGTTTGTAACAAGGCTCAAAGGCACAGCTGCATCTCGTCAAAGTAAAACACTATCTCATTTATTCCCACAGCTGCAGGAGGAGGAAAAGGAGGAGGAGGAGGCAGCAGGATGTCCCAAGAGGCAAGAGGAGGAGGCAAAAAGGAGAGGCAAGAGGAGGACAGAGCAGGAGCCAGAAGGTAAAGGAGGAGGAGGGAAGCAAAAGCGGAAAAGGAGGAGAGGCGAGGATGCGAGCTGAGGTAAGCAGGAGGCAATAGGAGGCGGAGGAGGAGGCAATGGGCGAGAGCAGGAGGAGGGCAAAAGAGGAGGCGCGAGGAGGAGAGAGCAGGATCGCGGAGGGAAAGGAGGATGAGGCAAAAGGAAGAAGAAGAGAAGGAGGCTACAGGACGCCGTAAGGCGCAAGAGGAGGCCAGAAGATGTCAGAGGAAGAGGAGTGGTAGGAGAAGGAGGGAGGCGGCGGTGGAGTCAACGGGAGCAAGAGGAAAGAAGCTGAGGAGGGAGGAGGCGAGTGCAGGCAAGAGCAGGCCACAGGAGGCAAAAGGCAATGGCGTCTTCCTCTTTCTTGTGCCTCTTCTTGCCTTTGATTGCCTCCTGCTGCCCTCTTCTGCTCTTGCCTCCTGCTGCCTCCTCTTGCCTTCTCCTTCTCCTCTGCCTCCTCCTCTTGCTTTCCCTTGCCTCCTTTTCTCTCCTCCTCCACTCGCCTCCTTTTGGCTTCCTTCTCCTCCTCCTCTTCCTCTTTCTTCTCCTCCACCTCAGCCTCTTCCTCTTGCCTCTTTTCGCCTCCGCCTCTTCCTCCTCCTTTCGCCTCCTTTTCACACATCATCCTCTTGCCTCCTCTTCTGCCTCCCCCTCTTGCCTAGTTCTCATGCTTCCTCCTCCTCCTCCTCTCTCTCTTCCTCTTGCCTCCTCTTGCCTCCTCCTCCTCCACCTCCTGCTCTTGCTTCCTCTTGCCGCCCGCTCCCTCCTCCACTTCCTCCTGCTCTTGCCTCCTCCTCCTCTTGCCTCCTCTTGCCTCTGCGTGCATCCTCCTCCTCTTGCCTCCTCTCTCCTCCTCCTCTTGCCTTTGCTTGCTTTTCCTTGCCTGCTCTTGCCTCCTTCTCCTCTTGCCT
>NW_028120869.1:0-4000 GCF_965183815.1 Platalea leucorodia | reverse complement strand
ATTTGACCCAATTCTGCAGAGGGTCCAGGTGATTAGAAATCAGAAGTTAAGTTAGGTTAGGATCCAGGTCATTAGAAATCATAAGTTAAGTTGTATTATAAATTCTGTATTACGCTACTTATAAATTGTACTACATTGATTCTGCTCGTAGAAATCCTGAGCTATTCTAATCATAAATTTGGTGCTATGCTAATCAAAGTATCCTGTTAAGAAAATAAAGCTGAATTTTAACTACAATTTAGTGCCGTAAGCATTCTGCCAAATATACCTAAAAGAACCTGGCTGTCCCCGTGCTCTCAGGTGACACTCTTGCACACAGGTATCCACAACAGGCCACGGGAAGGAGGTGGCTCATGATCGTAGCTTGTAGTTCAGCAGCTCCATCTTGACATCATCTGCAAGGAGGAGGAACGTCATCACTGCCACAGCAGGCCAAATTTCCATGCAAGATTCATAGCAAAATTCTAGCGAAAAGTTCATTTATAGAATCAGCTCTTGGGGAGTCATTTGTGTTGGGGGAGCTCAAGCTGTCCCCCGACCTTTGGTGGCAAATGTCTACTTCTCCCAGCCCTTTGCAAGGAACAGGGGGCATGCAACCCATGATCCCCTAGAGCTGGAGGGGAAAGCGGAGGGTGGCCGTTGCCTTCTCACCAGGGATAATCCCTGTGGGGAACACAAGCTCCCGCAGCCATAACTCATCAATGTCCAGCTGGAAGATGGATCTGCAAGCAGCAAACACCACTCCTTTGCTGTGGAATCACTCTTGGACCATAGCAAAGGTCCCGAGTCCTGCAACCAGGACACCCCGCCCAGGGAAAAGACAAAAGGGCTGACGAATGAGTACTTTAGAGAGAGGAAAAGTGAAAGCTTTGGTAAAAAAACCCCATGTTCTCCATTTTTTTACTTCCCCTCCTCAAAATATTTGCAACCGTCTCTTGGCTAGAGATGATCCCAGGCATTTCCAGCACAAGGAATACCCCTGGGATTTATTCCCAGGGATTATTCGTGGCACAGACCCAGGACAGAATCACAGAATCATAGAATCGTCAAGGTTGGAAAAGACCCTTAAGACCATCGAGTCCAACCGTTAACCTCACACTGCCAAGTCCACTATACCGTGTCCTTAAGCACCGTATCTATCCATTCTTCAAGTACCTCCAGAGATGGAGACTCAACCACTTCCCTGGGCAGCCTGTTCCAATGCTTGACCACCCTTTCGGTGAAGAAGTTTTTCCTAATGTCTAACCTAAACCTCCCCTGGCGCAGCTTGAGGATGTTTCCTCTCATCCTATGGCTTGTTACTAGGGAGAAGAGACCAACCCCCACCTCACTACAACCTCCTTTCAGGTAGTTGTAGAGAGCAGTAAGGTCTCCCCTCAGCCTCCTCTTCTCCAGACTAAACAACCCCAGCTCCCTCAGCCGCTCCTCAGAAGAGGACCTTGTTCTCTAAACCCTTCACCAGCTTTGTTGCCCTTCTTTGGACACTCTCTAGCACCTCGATGTCCTTCTTGTAGTGAGGGGCTGTCCCGATCCAATGTCGGGAGAGGTTTCGATACGATCCCAAGGACGAGATTAAGACGCAAACGAGGTCAAATGCCGTACAACCTTTTGACTTTATTTTGGCGAACGAAGGGGTGAGGACCGGGTAGGGAGATGGGGGGGAAAAAAAAGGAAAAAAGAAAAAAAAGAGAGAGAGGAAAAGAGAGAAAAATAGAAAGAGCGTGCTCAGGCGGGTGAGAAAAGAGCCACGTAGGGGAACTAGCTACCGCCGCTCCGAGTCTGGCGTTGTCCCGTCGATCAAAGGTCCAGTCGGTCCAGTCTCTGTGTCCGCAGGAGCAGCTTCCAAGGAGGTGCGCGGTGAAGGAGGAGAAGAGAAAAAGAGGGGGAGAGCACCTCAAAAGGTGCACGCGGTCCTTTTATAGGGCCATGCACATGCGCAGAACAGGTCTGCGTACATGCAGTTTGCGCTTCTGCTTTTCGCGCCCTGGTCTCTGCGCAGGCGTGCGTGCAGTCCATGGCCCCGCCTTCCGCGTCCTGGCCTCTGCCTTTCGCGCCCTGGTCTCTGCGCAGGCGTGCGTGCAGTCCATGGTCCCGCCTTTCGTGTCCTGGTCTCTGCATGGGCATCCATCCTGTGCTGGTTTCATTGGGGGCTGGATGTCGGACCCAGAAGATGGCGGTAGAACGGCAATGTCGAGACAATTCTGGTTAGCCCTCGACACCACCCCGTGGCTCGACATTGCAGTCTTCACAGTGGTAGGAGAGGTGGGAAGGGAAAAAGGGAGAGAGAGAGAGAGAGAGGACAGAGCAGAGGTGGAGACAGAAGCAGAGAAAAAGGGGAGGTGTAGAGGAGAAAGGTGACATGGGACATGGCAAGAGCGTTCAATTGCAAACAAACAGGAACATTGTCTAATGTAAACACTCTTTTTCCTTAATCTTTCTAAGTTTCACAATGTTCAACTTTATAGAACAACCCTGAGAAATCCATTGCGCGAGGTAGTTCACCATTATAAGAAGTATAGAACAACTAGTGAGTATGACATGGGTAGGAATATGCAATTTTTTTTGTTTGAGGTCTAAACAATGGTTATTGTGGTGGGTTCTACCCGGTGAACGGCACGGATTTGTTTTATGCCCTCGGGTGAGGTGGTAGGTACGAACTGCATATTAGATACCACATGTCATATTAGCTGAACAAAACAGGGTATTATACAGGGTAAAAACATTAAAGTGGCAAACGCACATAGCAAATATAACAGCAACTGTTTCACCCAGGGCGCCCCCGGCAGCCAGGACCATAAATTACCATTCCAACCGTTCCAGGTCTGGACGGGGACGTGGGCTATTTTTCTAATGCCTTTGGTTAATTGGAGGACTACTTCGCCTACATCGTCTATTTCTAAACAACAGTTAGAGACATTTAATTTCCCACATACCCCTCCTTCTTCAGCCAGTAAATAATCTAAAACCATACGGTGTTGAAGGATTGCCGTGCGCATTTGTTGAGACTGTTGAGTTAAAAGATCTATAGCATTGGCGGTTTTATTGGTAACAATTTCTAAAACCGCTTGTAATCGGATTATACGGTTCAAATTACAGATTGGTTCCCTTGCCCCTGATATCGGTTCACTGGGGTTCCAGGTGGCAGGCCCATAATGTTGGATTATTCTTTCAGGAGGCCACTCATTTTCCCCCCATTTTTGTGTTCCACCTATGTTCACCTCAACAGCTTGCTTGCGGCGGGCAATCCTTCCATCTTCCAGATTATTGTACAATCTTATCCCCAACAGAGAGCCACCCGTTTGTGGAAGAAGGAAGAATAAAGGCCGGATAATTCCCACATAACAGACCCCTGACCAATGCGCTGGCAGTCGTTTATAGGCAGTATGTCCACAAATCCAATAATGGCCCCTTTTAGCTGTGGCCCCGTTGGCGAATGGTCCCGCTGCATCCCCGGGGAACTGGAAATACATTGTTTTGTCGTTGCCCACAGGGCTAAAAAAGACGGTTGGGTTATTATTCATCCGGCCGGTGCAATACCAGGCCCCAAAGCTGCTTTTCCATTCACAGGTTTGCTTGTAAGCGTGGTCCCTAGATTGTTGGAAAATTAACGTTTCGTTTTTATTTGCCCAGTACCCTTTGAACCCTCGACTGCATCCGGCACTATCAAGCCATGCCCATATGGAGATACCCCTATCTGCATTTACCAACTTGTTCGTAAGTGTCCATTGGCACTTGCTTTCTCCCACATAGACCCCTCCCTTTTGAGTACGATTTAAACAATATTGCCCCACAGCAGGAAATTGAACTGGCCATGTTCCACTATCACCCCAAGTGTCATTCGTGGTTTCACTATAATTACTCACAATTTGGGCTGGGGTGAGGGGTGTGGACGTCCACGGCCAACTCGACAGCCCCAGAGGTCCCCCACAAACCCAGCAATGACTTAAATTAAAAGCTCGGCTTATAGCTTTGGCTAATACTACAAATTCATTGTCCTTGA
>NW_028120870.1:0-4000 GCF_965183815.1 Platalea leucorodia | reverse complement strand
CTGCGAAGCCCACAACGCCCGCGGCGTCGCCACCTCCCGCACCGCCACCGTCACCGGTGAGTGGGGGTCCCGGGGGGGTTGGGGGGGGTCCCGGGGGGTCTGGGGGGGTCCCTGCTCACCCCCTCCCCCCTCCCCAGTG
Organism: Platalea leucorodia; assembly: GCF_965183815.1. NCBI lineage: Eukaryota > Metazoa > Chordata > Aves > Pelecaniformes > Threskiornithidae > Platalea > Platalea leucorodia. The sequence continues at coordinate 3,861 of NW_028120870.1, read as the reverse complement.
GTGCCCCAGCGCCCCCGAAACCTGGCGCTGGTGAGGAGGGGGCCGCACTGGCTGGAGGTGGCCTGGGAGCCGGGGGCCAGCGGGGAGACCCCCCTGCGCCTCTGCACCGTCCAGGTAGGGGGGCACGGGGGGACAGGGGGGACACGGGGGGACAGGGGGGGACAGGGGTATGGGGGCATGGGGGGACACGGGGGGGACAGGGGGGACATGGGGGGATACAGGGGCATGGGGGGCACAGGGGGCTTGGGGACATGGGGGGGCAGGGGGGATACAGGGGTATGGGGGGCACGGGGGGACAGGGGGGACATGGGGGGACGGGGGGGACAGGGGTATGGGGGCATGGGGGGACGGGGGGACATGGGGGGGACAGGGGGGATACAGGGGCATGGGGGCACGGGGGGGCTTGGGGACATGGGGGGACAGGGGGGACAGGGGTATGGGGGGCACGGGGGGACAGGGGGGACATGGGGGGACGGGGGGGACAGGGGTATGGGGGCATGGGGGGACGGGGGGACATGGGGGGGACAGGGGGGATACAGGGGTATGGGGGGCACAGGGGGCTTGGGGACATGGGGGGACAGGGGGGATACAGGGGTATGGGGGGCACAGGGGGCTTGGGGACATGGGGGGGCAGGGGGGATACAGGGGTATGGGGGGCACGGGGGGACATGGGGGACAGGGGGGGACAGGGGTATGGGGGCATGGGGGGATGGGGGGACATGGGGGGGCAGGGGGGATACAGGGGTATGGGGGGCATGGGGGGCTTGGGGACATGGGGGGACAGGGGGGGCACAGTGTCCCCAAGGTCAGGCATGTCCCCAAGGTCAGGGTGTCCCCAGCGGGGACATCCATGGGGTCAGGGTGTCCATGGGGTCAGGGGCGTCCCCAAGGTCGGGATGTCCGTGGGGTCAAGGTGCCCCCAAGGTCAGGGTGTCCCCAGCAGGGACATCCATGGGGTCAGGGGTGTCCCCAAGGTCAGGGTGTCCCCAGTGGGGACATCCATGGGGTCAGGGTGTCCATGGGGTCAGGGGCGTCCCCAGGGTCGGGATGTCCGTGGGGTCAAGGTGCCCCCAAGGTCAGGGTGTCCCCAGCAAGGACATCCATGGGGTCAGGGGTGTCCCCAAGGTCAGGGTGTCCCCAGTGGGGACATCCATGGGGTCAGGGTGTCCTTAGGGTCAGGGTGTCCCTGGGGTCAGGGTGTCCCCAAGGTTGGGGTGTCCCCAGTGGGGTCATCCTTGGGGTCAGGGTGTCCCTGGGGTCAGGGCGTCCCCAAGGTCGGGGTGTCCCCAGCAGGGACATCCTTGGGGTCGGGGTGTCCCTGGGGTCAGGGTGTCCCCAAGGTCGGGGTGTCCCCAGCAGGGACATCCTTGGGGTCGGGGTGTCCCTGGGGCCAGGGGTGTCCCCAAGGTCGGGGTGTCCCCAGCAGGGACATCCTTGGGGTCGGGGTGTCCCTGGGGCCAGGGGTGTCCCCAAGGTCGGGGTGTCCCCAGCAGGGACATCCTTGGGGTCGGGGTGTCCCTGGGGCCAGGGGTGTCCCCAAGGTCGGGGTGTCCCCAGCAGGGACATCCTTGGGGTCGGGGTGTCCCTGGGGCCAGGGGTGTCCCCAAGGTCGGGGTGTCCCCAGCAGGGACATCCTTGGGGTCGGGGTGTCCCTGGGGCCAGGGGTGTCCCCAAGGTCGGGGTGTCCCCAGCAGGGACATCCTTGGGGTCGGGGTGTCCCTGGGGCCAGGGGCCCCATGTCCCCTGGGGCCAGGGGCGTCCCCGCGGTCGGGGCGCCCACGGGGCCGGGTGAGGGGGTCCCCGACGACGCGTCCCCGCAGGCGGTGGGCGAGGACGAGGACCTGAGCCGCGTCCCCCCGGGGGGGCTCTACAACCGGGTGGTGCCGGTGCCCCCCTTCGCCCACCGCATCGAGGGGCTGCGGCCCTTCGCCGCCTACCGGGCGCGGGTCTCCTGCCGCGGCGCCCGCAGCCCCTCGCCCTGGACCCACTGGGTGCCCATGGCCACCACAGAGGGCGGTGAGCGGGGGGGGCCGGGGGGTCCCATGGGGCTGGGTCCTTGGGGGGGGGGGCTGGATGGGGGGGTCCCCATGGGGCTGGGTCCTTGGGGGGGGGCTGGATGGGGGGGTCCCATGGGGCTGGGTCCTTGGGGGGGGGGGGGACTGGATGGGGGGTCCCATGGGGCTGGGTCCTTGGGGGGGGGGGGGGGGGGGCTGGATGGGGGGTCCCATGGGGCTGGGTCCTTGGGGGGGGGGGGCTGGATGGGGGGTCCCTGGGGTGGGATGGGGGGGGGGGGGCTGGATGGGGGGGTCCCCATGGGGCTGGGTCCTTGGGGGGGGGCTGGATGGGGGGGTCCCATGGGGCTGGGTCCTTGGGGGGGGGGGGGGCTGGATGGGGGGGTCCCCATGGGGCTGGGTCCTTGGGGGGGGGGCTGGATGGGGGGGTCCCATGGGGCTGGGTCCTTGGGGGGGGGCTGGATGGGGGGTCCCCATGGGGCTGGGTCCCTGGGGGGGGGCTGGATGGGGGGGTCCCATGGGGCTGGGTCCTTGGGGGGGGGGCTGGATGGGGGGGTCCCATGGGGCTGGGTCCTTGGGGGGGGGCTGGATGGGGGGTCCCCATGGGGCTGGGTCCTTGGGGGGGGGGCTGGATGGGGGGTCCCATGGGGCTGGGTCCTTGGGGGGGGGGGGCTGGATGGGGGGGTCCCCATGGGGCTGGGTCCCTGGGGGGGGGGGGGGCTGGATGGGGGGTCCCATGGGGCTGGGTCCTTGGGGGGGGGGGGCTGGATGGGGGGGTCCCCATGGGGCTGGGTCCCTGGGGGGGGGGGGGGCTGGATGGGGGGTCCCATGGGGCTGGGTCCCTGGGGGGGGGCTGGATGGGGGGTCCCTGGGGTGGGATGGGGGGGGGGGCTGGATGGGGGGGTCCCCATGGGGCTGGGTCCTTGGGGGGGGGGGCTGGATGGGGGGTCCCTGGGGTGGGATGGGGGGGGGGGCTGGATGGGGGGGTCCCCATGGGGCTGGGTCCCTGGGGGGGGGCTGGATGGGGGGTCCCTGTGTGGGTGGGGGGCTGGGTGGGGGGGTCCCCATATGGGTGAGGGGCTGGATGTGGGGGTCTCTGTGTGGGTGGGGGGCTGGATGGGGGGGGGGCCCATGGGGCTGGGGGCCCTGGGGGCTGGATGGGGGGTCCTGGGGGGTGGGCTGGATGGGGGGGGTCCCCATGGGGGTGGAGGGCCTGGGGGCTGGATGGGGGGGTCCCTGTGTGGGTGGGGGGGGTGGATGTGAGGGTCCCCATGGGGGTCCCCATGGGGCTGGGGGCCCTGGGGGCTGGATGGGGGGGTCCCTGTGTGGGTGGGGGGCTGGATGGGGGGGTCCCCATGGCACCCGGACGCCTGGGACCCCCAGCTGACACCCAGACCCCCCCCCCCCAGCGCCGGGGGCCCCCCCCGAGAACGTGACGGCGGAGCGGGACGGCAGCCGGGCGCGGGTGCGGTGGGCGGCCCCGCGGGGGCACCTCAACGGGGTGCTGCGGGGGTACCGGCTGGCCTACCGCAGCGCCCGCGCCCCCCGAGGTGCGGCCCCCGCCCCCCCCCCGCACCCCACTGCACCCCACTGCACCCCTCTGCACCCCCCGCACCCCCCTGCACCCCCCTGCACCCCATTGCATGCCCCTGCACCCCCCCTGCACCCCTCTGCACCCCCCGCACCCCCCCTGCACCCCCCTGCACCCCCTGCACCCCCTGCACCCCACTGCACCCCACTGCACCCTCCTGCACCCCCCCTGCACCCCTCTGCACCCCCCGCACCCCCCTGCACCCCCCTGCACCCCCCGCACCCCCCCGCACCCCCCCGCACCCCACTGCACCCCCCG
>NW_028120871.1:0-4000 GCF_965183815.1 Platalea leucorodia | reverse complement strand
AGACCCCCCCGGGGGGGACCCCGAAACTTTGGGGGTGCTTTCGTAGGGGGGAATTGGGGGGGAGGCTCTGGGGGGGGGGCAGTGGGGTTTGGGGGGGGCTTGGGGGGGGCTCTGGGCTTTGGGGGGACCCTGGGGTCTTTTGGGGGACACTGGGGGGGGGTGTCTGGGCTTGGGGGGGCACTGGGGGGGTGCAATGGGATTTGGGGGGGACCCTGGGGGGTCTTTGAGGGGTCACTGGGACTTGGGGGGCTCTGGGGGGGCATTGGGGGGGTCAATGGGGTTTGGGGGGGCCCTGGGGGGGGGTCTTTGAGGGGGCATTGGGATTTGGGGGGATTCTGGGGTTTGGGGGGACCCTGGGGTCTTTGGGGTGCACTGGGGGGTCTTTGGGCTTTGGGGGGGTCAGTGGGGTTTGGGGGGGTACTGGGGGGGCTGGGGGGGGCATGGGGGGGGCATGGGGGGGTTATGGCGCTGTGGGGAGTTGGGGGGCCTGTGGGGGTGCCTTGAGGGGGCTGGGGGGTAAGGGGGGGCTCTGGGGTTTTGGGGGGGCACTCGGGGTGACCCCGTGCCCCCCCCAGGCTCCCTGCACCACTCCCCCTCCCTGCCCCACGGCGAGGGGGCCTTCGGCAAGGCCTGGAGCAAGAAGCCATTGAGGTGAGGGGGGCACCCGTGGGTGCTGGGGGGCAGGGCTGTATGGGTGAGCGGGGAGGGGGTGGATTGGGTGCCGTGGGGTGCCCGGGTGCCGTGGGGCAGAAGTGGGGTGCTGGGGTGCCATGGGGCAGATGCGGGGTACTGGGGTGCCGTGTGGCAGAAGCGGGATGCCATGGGGCAGATGTGGGGTGCCGTGGGGCAGATGCAGGGTGCCATGGGGCAGATGTGGGGTACTGGGGTGCCGTGGGGCAGATGTGGGGTGCTGTGGGGCAGAAGCGGGATGCCATGGGGCAGATGTGGGGTGCCGTGGGGCAGATGCAGGGTGCCATGGGGCAGATGTGGGGCGCCGTGGGGCAGAGCCGCGGGCGCAGATACAGAAGACGGGCTGCTGGGGGCAAGGGGCGGGGGGGGGGAGCAGTGGGGGGGGGCTGGTGGTGATGGGGGGCTGCCCCCCACCTCCCCCCCCCCCATAACCCCCCGCCCCCCTGCCCCACAGCCACCCCCTCTCCCAAGCCGTCTCCTTCAGCATCCCCTTCGGCCTCGACAGCGACGTCGACATCGTGATGGGCAACCCGGTGGGGGCCGCCCTGGCCCGCTCGGCCAGCACCGACAGCCTGGCCCTCCCCCGCCGCCCCCCCGCCCCCCCCGCCTGCCCCCCAACTCCTCCCCTCCGCCGCCCCCCGCCTCGCTACCCAACGGCCTCCCCGAGACCCCCGGCCCGGAGCTGCCCACATCGAGGAAGCTCTTCAGATCATCCACAGTTCCGAACGGCTTCTTCCCGAAGGAGCCCCCGACACCTTTTATCTCCATTCCCCGGATCCCCCCGTGGATGTCGGGGACCCCCCGGTGCCCCCCAACTTCCGCCAGCCCCCCATTTCCACCCCCGAGCCCCCGGCCCCCTCCGGCCGGACCATGACCAGCTTCGCCGAACGCAAGAAGAAACTGGAAGAAGCCGCCGGGGTTGGGGGCGGCACTGCCGCCGCTGGGTCCCCCCAAGTTTTAGGGGCTCACCCCGAAGCCGGCGAAGGCCTGAGCGCCGAAATGAGTCAACTGAGCGCCCGGTTGGAGGAGAAACGCCGCGCCATCGAGGCGCAGAAGAAGAGGATCGAAGCCATCTTCGCCAAGCACCGCCAACGCTTGGGCAAGAGCGCCTTCCTCCAGCTCAAGCGAGGGGGGCGAGGAAGAGGAGGAGGAGGAGGAGGCGGAGGCAGGGGAGGAAGGTTCCGGCGGGAAGAAACAAGTCACCTTCGCCCCGCCGGACCCCTCCGGCCATTACGAGGCGGCGGTGGCCAAGCTGAGCACGGCGCTCAGCACCCTCCAGTTGGACATGCAGCGCTTGAGTCAGCAGCAGCAACGGCTCCTGCAGGACCAGCGGCCTCCCGCCGGCCAAGCCTGGGTCATCCCCGTCCCCAAGGGGGGACGAGGGGCGGCCGCCGCCACCCCCGCCGCCCAAAGCACCCGCCTCCCCTTCACCGTCGCGGAAAGCGGGGGTCCCGCCGGCCCGCAAGCCCCCCCGGAGCCCGCGGCGGCCACGGCCGGCCGAGCTGAAGTTGCCCACCTTGACGCGGGTGTTGACGCCCCCCAACGACGTGGACACCTTGCCCCATCTCCGAAAGTTCTCCCCCAGCCAAGTGCCCGTCCAAACCCGCTCCTCCATCCACTTCTCCGAGGAGGAAGAGGAGGATGAAGAAGGTCCTTTGCCCGGGCCGCCCCCGCCCCCCGATTCGCCCGATCCCCCCGAGATGGAGGCGAGGGGCAACCTGCGCCCGGCGGGGACCACCCGGGTGTCGGGCGACGGCACCAGCGACGTCTCCTCGCCGGGCGAGCGCCGGGCCAGCCTGATCGAGGTGCCGCTGGGCAGCCTGCGGGCCGAGGAGGAGGAGGAGGAGGAGGAAGGCGAGGGGGACTCCTTGGAGGGGTCGCCCACCGAGGCGGGGGCCGGCGCCGAGAGCAGAGCCAGCCTCGGCTTCTTCTTCAAGGTACGGGGGGGGCGTGGGGACCGTGGCGGGGGTGGGGTGGGGATGGGTGGCATGGTGGCATGGGGATGATGGCCATGGTGGCCCGGGGATGGGTGGCATGGCGGCACGGGGATGATGGAGGTGGAGGCATAGGGACAACGGACATGGAGGAACAGGGACAATGGAGGTGGTGGTGCAGGGATGATGGCCCTGGTGGCACAGGGGTGGTGGCCATGGTGGCACGAGGATGTGTGGCATGGTGGCACAGGGACGATGGAGGTGGTGGCACAGGGATGATGGCCTTGGTGGCATGGGGATGGGTGTCATGGTGGCATGAGGATGATGTCCATGGTGGCAGAGGGACGATGGCCATGGTGGCACGGGGATGACGGCCATGGTGGCACGGGGACGATGGATGTAGTGGCAGAGGGACGATGGCCGTGGTGGCAGGGGGGTGGGCATCCTGGTGGCATGGGGAGGACGGACGGGGAGGAACGGGGCTGAGGGACCTGGTGGCGCGGGGCTGATGGACGTGGAGGAAGAGGGAGGGTGGACGTGGTGGCAGGGGGGACACCGGACCCGGAGGACCGGGGCTGAGGGACCTGGTGGCACGGGGGTGATGGAGGTGGTGGCATGGGGATGACAGAGGTGGAGGAACAGGGACGATGGAGGTGGTGGCATGGGGACGATGGAGGTGGTGACGTGGGGACGATGGAGGTGGTGACGTGGGGATGGCTGTCACGGTGGCACAAGGATGATGGATGTGGAGGCTCGGGGACAACGGACCTGGTGGCGTGGGGATGATGGCTGTGGAGTCGGGGGGGTGATGGTCATGGTGGCATGGGGAGGGGGGACGCGGGGAGGGGGGACGCGGGGAGGGGGGACGTGGTGGCGCGGAAGAGGGACGATGGAGGCGGTGGCACGGGGATGACGGCCGAGGTGGCACGAGTCTGTGACGGGGGGCCCACGGGGGTCTGGTGGGGGGCCCACGGCAGGGTGGGGGGGTCCCGTGGGGGCCCCACGCTGGGGGTCCCACGCGGGTGCGGCGGCAGGCGGAGGGCCCGGCGGAGGCGGCGATGGCGCAGCGGCGAGCCAGCCTGCTGGAGCGGCAGCAGCGGCGCAGCGAGGAGGCCCGGCAGCGGCGGCTCTGGCTGGAGGCCGAGCGCCAGCGGCGCCAGAGGGAGGAGGCCGAGGCCAGGTGGGGGGGGGCACCGGGGGGGGGCACCCACCCGCATGGGGGGGTCTCACCCATGGCCCCACCCCCCACCCCAGGGTGCAGGGGGGTCTCACCCATCGCTCTCCCCCCATTTTGGGTGGAGGGGGGGGTCTCACCCACATCCCTCCCCCAGTTTGGGTTCGGGGGGGTCTCAGCCCATCCCCCCGGCGCAGGGTGG
>NW_028120872.1:0-5000 GCF_965183815.1 Platalea leucorodia | reverse complement strand
TCCTTTTGCGCTTTTGCTTGCCTCCTCCTCCTTTTGCCTTCTCGCCTGCTCTCACCTCCTCTTGCCTCCTCTTTTGCCCTCCTCCTGCTCTCGCCCATCGCCTCCTCCTCCTCCTCTTGCATCCTGCTCCCTCAGCTCGCATCCTCGCCTCTTCTCTGGAGGAATAAATGAGGTTGTGTCTTACTTTGACGAGATGCAGCTGTGCCCTATGACATAATCATAGTAGACTTAAAAGTCTGCTTCTTTACTATCCCCCTACAGCCTATGGATGCACCGCGTTTTGCGTTTTCGTTACCAAAAATTAACCGAGGCGAGCCAATGGATAGATACCACTGGACTGTCCTGCCTCAAGGAATGAAGAATTCTCCAACAATCTGTCAAACATATGTGGCTAAAGCCATATGTCCTGTGCGACTAAAATTCCCGGAAATGTATATTTATCACTATATGGATGACATTTTACTAGCAGGCCCCACGAACACCATGGTGCGTGAAGCACTACCTGTTTTAAAATATGCATTGCAAAGCAAAGGACTGCAAATCACACCAGAAAAAATTCAAATGGAAGCACCATGGAAATATCTTGGGTGGAAAATCTTACAACAAAGTATTCAACCTCAAAATGTGATCATTTCAGCAGACATAAAAACCTTGAATGATGTACAAAAACTATTGGGAAACATATATTGGATTACAGTGCAGTGTGGTACTGATAACTACACATTAACACCCTTATTTGAGCTACTTAAAGGAGATACCGATACTAATGCACCACGCCAATGGACGACCGAAGCAAAAACCACACTGAGAATCATAAATGAAAAACTCTCACTGCAACAATGTCACCGACGACTTGAAAATTTACCCATGCAATTATATATCTAAAACCAAAACCAACAGCCTCTAGCAATCATCGGACAATGGGAGAACAAAGGAGTAGACCCTCTCATAATGTTGGAATGGGTGTTTTTGCCTCATCAACCTGTGAAAACCCTGGCTATTCGTATCGAAATGTTCGCCGCCTTGATAAAAAAGGGCAGAGAATGAACTGTAGAAATGGCTGGAGAAGAGCCTCATCTCATCGTCCTTCCTGTCGTAAAGGACTACTTAAATTGGTGTGTACAAAATATAGTCTATAATTTCAAATGGCCTTAGCAGGGTTTAGTGGAAGAATTGATACTCATCACACACACTCCCCCCATAAAATGTTCACCTTTTACAATAATGTGAAAATTGAAGAGGTGCCACTATACCAGTGGCAACCGGTTAAGGGTCAAACGGTGTTCACCGATGGCTCAGGGAAAACAGGAAAAGCAGTCATCACATGGCAAAAAGAAGGTCAATGGCAACACAAAATAGAACAAATTGAGGGTTCACCTCAATTAGTCAAGTTGCACGCCATTTCCATGGCTTTTAGAGAACGGCCTCTAACTCCATTAAATATTGTATCAGACTCACTATACGCTGTAGGAATTGTGCAATGCATTGAAAGGGCACAACTAAAACATATACTGAAAGAAGCCTTGTTTTTGAAGTTTAAGGAGCTATTATTCTTAATAGAACAACAAAAACACCCCTATTGTGTAATCCACATTAGAAGCCATACAAACTTAGCCGGGTTCTTTACAGAAGGAAATGCACGAGCCGACTACCTAACGAACATTGCATTACATACCCCAGTACCAAACACACTTTCTCAAGCTCAATTATCGTATCAATTTTTCCACCAATCTGCCAAAGCTCTTGTGAAACAATTTGCAATCTCTATGGGGGATGCAAAACTCATTGTGCAAACATGTCCAGACTGTCAGAAACAACCATCCCGCCCATGTTTGCGACAAACCCTAGGGGACTCTCTTCCCTTCAGCTCTGGCAAACTGACGTGACTCATGTACCCGACTTTGGTCGGCAGAGATATGTTCACGTTTCCATAGATACCTACTCCCATGCAATCTGGGCCACTGCAATGACAGGTGAAACTAGCCGGCACGTACAAAGCCACTTCCGAGCTGCCTTTGCAGCGCTTGGTATTCCAAAAGAAATAAAAACAGATAATGGCCCTGCATATGTCAGCCATGCGACACAAAAATTTTTCCACACGAGGTATCACTCATAAGACAGGGATACCCTGTTCCCCCACAGGACAAGCCATTATAGAACGTGCACAAAGAACCTTAAAAACTCTATTGCAAAAACAAAAAGAGGGGGAAGCTCAGGAATCTCCCCAAAACAGATTAGGAAAAGCTATATATGTACTAAACCACTTATCGCTGCCTTTTCAACATGAAGATGTCACACCCATAGTCAAACATTTTAAAGCTATGGAGTCAGGAATGGCACATATATCAGAGGAGAAGGCGATGGTAATGATGAAAAATTTAAATACTGGGTGTTGGGAAGGGCCATATCGGCTACTAACTTGGGGTCGAGGGTATGCTTGTGTCTCAACAGATGTAGGACCTAAGTGGGTACCTGCAAGGTGCATAAGACCGGCTCTTGCATCGGATAACAAGAACGAACAGCAGAAGACACTGAACTCGGAGAAGACTGATGGGGAATGACTTATTAGATAACTCCAAATTAATCCGTAAAGCAATCAAAGATTTGAAGTTAGCAAATTACAAGTCAGTGATGGATTTGATTGGCTGAATCACTTACTAACAAGTTGGGGAATTGGCGGGTGGATAATGTCTCTAATCAAAATAGGTTTTTTCTTGTTACTAATATTTTGCACTATAATAATGATAGTTTCTTGTCTAGTGTCTTGGGTATAGAAAATGCTATAGAATATGATTAAACAAGCTTGTGTGATAGAAAAACAAAAAGGGGGATTTGTAGGAATAAGTGAGATTGTGTTTACTTTGCGAGATGCAGCTGTGCCCTTGAGGCTTGTTACAGGTTCGCAGGAATGCAGCTATGGCCTTGAGGCTTGTAACAAACAAGTTTGTGAAACTCACAGGCAGAAAAATAAGGATGAGATTGGATACATCCCTGAAAGAGGAATTCGCGTGCACCAGCTTGAAGAACCAAGAACCAACACTAGATCATATTATAAAAGGGATAGATTGTAAAAATAAAGGGTCTTCGCTTGTCTTCGCCTGAACTCATAGGCGGAGTCCGTGTCTCATTCCCTTCAACGCGGGGTGACCACAGCCCGGTTAAAAGGCACTCTCCACAGGGCTGCTCTGAAGAGCGTCCTCCTTTCCCAGGTACAGAGGGGCGTCCTGACAAGCTGCTGCAGAGGCGAGAGATGTTTTGCTTCCCCGTGCTGCCAAGCCAGGGGCCAGGCCCAAGGCAGCAAGACGTGGGGAAGAAGACTTCTGCCAGGTGAGCCCCTTGTGGGAAGGGATGAAAGGGATCCTTGCAGCCATGTAGGAGAGACATCCCCTTTGGACACTCCCGCTGCAGGGACTCGAGAAGGTCCCTGACACATGCCCCACGGTTTTTAGGAGCTTGCTTGCCCCATCGCAGGCCCCTTCCTTAGTAGGGAAGACGGCAGATGTTGAGTGCAGCCCACATCACTTTGCTTGCCCTTACAGCAGACCTGAGGTGCAGTCCTCTCCCATCCATCTGATGGGGCTCAGGAAAGGCTCCCCCTTGCCATGGGAAATGGCCCCACCTGCCCTGCTGCTTCTGCCAGCCTGTGGAGCTTTGATAGCAGATGGAAATGGGAGAGCAAACTGCCCCGTGCTCACACCGACTCCTCCTGGTGTCTCTTTGCAGTGTGCTCCCACCATGTCCAGGCAGCTCCCCCAGGACGAAGGAGGCAGGCAGGCAGGAGCCAGCTCCCCCAGCCAGGCGCACCGCTGCACTCCCGTCCTCTGAAGGCTGCAAGAGCGCGTTGCAGGTACGTGCTCTGCCTTGCTGTAACGACCATGCTGTTTGAGACTGGGCAAAAGCTTCTTTGTGCAGAGAGCCATCCTGAAAGGATCTCTTGGTGTACATTCACTGTAACCTGTCCGTCATCTCCTTCAGATTTTCTTCATGAAAAGGAAGGTGCTACGTGTCCTTCCCGCCTGTTATTGCCCCCTGGGTTGTCATGAAACTCTTTGATTCTGGCCAGGGGCTCTGGAAAATGTACAAGTCCTTTCTAGGTCGTTGACAGTGGAGGTCTTTGGTCACTCAGCTGTGTTTGCTCTGAGCTGAGGAGCCTGGCATGACTCCACGGCCCCTGATCTGGTAGGGGCAAAGCGCTGCCGACCGACTGGCTGAGGCAAGGGGCACCAAGGTGGGTCAGACCCAAGGGATCCCCCTCCAGGAGCTGAGACTAATCCTGCCTGCTGCTGCGTTTCCATGCCCTACAGGAGGTCTGGCAGCTGTCTGCAGAGTGGGAACAAGCAAAGACCCATTGGCAAGAGCGGCGACAGCAAGCACAGGCAGAATGGGTGGCGTGGGAAGCCTGGGCTGCAAGGGAGGACCGACAGCCGCCCCAGGTACGGGCAGTGATTGACACCGCTGAGAGCAGCAGCGACCCTCTCTGTCAGGGCACCCAGGGCAACAGGTCTCCAGGGGCTGGGAGCAGGACTGACACCCAGCTGCAGGGCAGGGGGTTGCCTGCTCACCCCCGTGATGGGCAGCAGGATCTGAGGCCATCAGCTGTGATGACGGGCACGTGGTGCTGAGTTACCCAGCTCCCAGGTCCTGCTGCAGGCCCCTTTCCAGAGGTCCTCTGGGAAGCAGCACCTCTCTTTGCCATCTGCTTTGCTGAGAGCGTCTCCTCCTTGGCAGGCACTCGGCACTGGAGGCACTTGGACTCCCCACCCTCCAGCCCAGCCCAGGAGAAAGGAAGGCAACGAGAGGTGGAGAAGGGCTGCAAAGCCTCTCCCAGCAGAGCAGATGGCAGCAGCAGCCCAGCTGGACAGACTCCAGCCTGAGTAAGTGTGTGTTGGCTCTGGCCACAGCCTGGGGCAGTCGAGCAGTCGTGACCCCACAGAGATGTCCAGGACCCCCATCCCTGCGCCCTGGGGTTGTGTAGGACACCCTCTGATGTCTCCTAACAC